>NC_054544.1:19417836-19690336 GCF_017654505.1 Polyodon spathula
ATATATATATATATATCCCCAGCATTAGAGGGATCTCTCTTTAGAGTATGTGTGGATTTAGTAATGTTTGACTATTTATTAAATAAGGTCCGGGTTTAATATTTTGTGTTTACTTTAGATAGTCGGAGTGTGAGGCTTAGTGTTTTAGTATGAATGTTGTGTCCCCTGCAGCTAAAAATTAACTTTTTTGGCAGGGATGGGGGGGATTAAAACAAACTGGAAACAAAGTCTCTGCTTTTCTGAAACCAAACAAACCCCTCAAGTTTAATAAAAAAGCAGCATCATTGTTAAATAAACTGCAGCTTTAATCCATTATTGACTTGAGGGTTTAATTTGAAATTTAATGTGTCAATTAATAACAGTGCTTTACATTGATTTAAAAGATCGTTGCGCATGTTACCTGTCAATTGTTTGTTAATTGATTTTAATGACTGCCCAAGTAAAAATTACATACGATAGTTAAAACTAAATGAAAAAAACAATTAGCACTTAATTCACAGCTAAATCGGTTTAAAAAGTATGAATCCATTTACTTTAATTTATAATCACTAATTGCATGCGAATACAGCAAATGTTTAGTAAAGATAAACTGTGTCATAAATTGATTGTTTCACAGGATTTTAATTGGATTTCAGTAATTGTATAGTACTGGTAATTGCAACCCTGGTTCTAAAGTGTTGCAAAATAATGCTGCGTAAGAAATTACAAGTAGAACAGTTAGGGAAGATGCTGTGGCTCAGTGGACTAGCATTTTACCATAGGAGGTAAAGTCAGGGATGGAAAGAAGAATCCCATTGCACAGAAGTTTGATCCATTCCTGGTTTTACTATTTTTTTAATAAGACATACCTGAGCTTTTAACATACACACTGTGGCTAATCAAGCTTTTCTTAACCTTGAATGGGTGAAACTGCTGTGCAGTATGAGTCTTATTTTTATCCCTGAAAATGAATATGATGGTCTCTATGTTGCTGGAGCATGGAAGTGTAATCTCAAATACCAGAAATACAAAAGGAGATTGTAACCCTTATAATTAAAGATATAGACAGGTGAGGTTGGCTCACCTTGTCAGTTAGCACTTTGTGTTTTACAACATTCAGGTACAGATAACCCAATGTGTTTAACTACTATGCTGTAAGACCTGATTGCAAATCAAATGGAGAGATCAGCCTCTGAAGCACACTTTGTGTATTTTTTGTCTATAAAAAAAGTACAATAAACTAAAATTACTAGAGCCTTTAATCCCAAGTTGGCTTGTGATAAAAACGCCATCTAATTCTCATGTGAAATGATGTTCAATGGAGTATTATCTTCGAATGCAGTTCAGCGTAGCTATAAAGTGGCAACGTCCCCCTTGATAGTTACTTTATTTACCCAAGGAGAGGTTTAAGCACTAACCTTAATTCTTAGTAGGCAAAGCGATAATAGTGTCTTAATCAAGGCTTTTAGATATTTTCTTACCTTCTGAATAGTGTAACATGCTTGTTTTTGCCTTCCAGACTTTATTTTCACCTCCTGTTTTTACAGTTAATAGGACCTCATCTGAACTTTATACTTGAGATCAATGATGCACATAAAATGTGAGGGGTCAGATGGGGTCCTATTGCCTGTATAACACAGGAAGTAAGTCCCTTCCATCAAACTTGCTACCTTGTGGCAAGGTAAATGTGCTTCACCTGAGTCAAAGTGAAAATAGCCAGGAATACAAAAAGATTAAGAAACATGATGGGACTTGGAAGAATGTTAGCTAGCTAATCAATGTGGTTATCCTAACAGGAAACACTACCAGAAAGTCCTGGCCAGCACTGTGACCATCCAGAAGAACTACCGTGCCTATTTCTGGAGGCGGCTGTTCCTGCAGGTACGCTCTGCCGTCGTGGTGTTACAGAAGCACCGTCGGGGCCAGCTGGCCCGGAGCCTGTACCGGCACCTCTGTGAGGAAAAACGCAAGAGAGAGGAGGAGGAGGAGAGGAAGAGGAAAGCAGAAGAAGAGGAGCGAAGGCGCAAAGAGGAGGAAGCGGTGGCAGAGAGGAGGAGACAGGAGGAGGAGCTAAAGAGAAAACAGGAAGAGGAGGAGCTCTGGATCAGACAAGCAGAGGAGGAGCTAAAGAGAAAACAGGAAGAGGAGGCACTCAGGGCACGAATGGAAGATGAGGAGCTAAAGAGGAAACTGGATGAGGAAGCAAAGGTGCAGCAGGAGGAGAAAGGAGAGGAAAGGTAAATAGATTTTGTAGTGTGATACCAATTTTAATCACCATATAGATCTAAAACAAAAAAATAAGGCAAACTTCTCTCAAATGTAACCAAGGTAATTTTAAAACTTGAATCCCTTTACTGATGAAACTTTTTGAAATAGTCATTTCCAGGTCAGGGATAAAGTGGCTAAATCATTCTGATAAGTTGGCCCAAAAAAGATTAGAAGTGGAGTTAAACTGTAGTAACCTGCAGTTCTTTAATGAGGGTTAACTGGGCTAACTGCAGCCATTTTCAAGGTTGACGGAGCTAGATTGAATGTCGGTATGCCATTAAATTTATTGAACCCGATAAAAGCTGTTATGTGTAAACAAGAATGAAGTAGTTTAGCTGGCAACAGATCAAGGACACAAGCTGCAGGCAAAACTATTATCCAAAGTATTGTGAATGTCCTGCATAGCATACTGTACATTAAACTCCTTTGAAGCGAGTAATAAAGCACAACAAGCGTATGAACTGTTCATTTAAAAGACGAAAAAACAGAACACCTATGACACTTTTTTCAAATTTTGATAGTAGCCATTTTTATTTTGCTTTTTGCATGTAGAAATTAACCCCTGATAGCACATTGTACGACATGGAAATAAAACAGAAAGTCGTGGTGGGTTCTAACAGAAAAAAAAGTCCATTACTATAAAGAGCCCATACAGTGTTTAAGGATAGGGAGGAGATTGTAGGATTATTAATGAACCCACAGTTAAATTGTGTTTTTTGTCTTTTCTTTTCAGGGAGATGGAACAACTGGGGTCAGAGCTCCTTTCCCAAAAGGTAATCTCTCCCTTCTGCTACAGTATATGAAGAACAATTCCACCATGAATGCCAGTAGAGCCCACTCTCCCTGTGACTCGTTCACATATCCATTCAGCAAGATGGGCTGTTCGCTATGTAAATCCACTTGCCCTGCACCAGTCTTGTTGTTTTACAACTGCCTTGTTCCTAAAACTGTGAAGCACTAGCTCTCTGAGAAGTCAGGTTCCTGGTTAATTAGCCCAAACTTATTACAGTTGTCCAATCAGAAATGCATCTAGTCTGTTCAGCTATCTAAGGGATTATAATACATGAGAACATAATACATTTGGGAACGAGACAAGGAGATGATGTTGATCTGGATACCCAGCACGTGTATAAAAATAATGTTTCCACCAGAGAAGACAACAATTGATTGACTTTAGAGGCTCACAGTTAAGGGACTTATTGATTTTACTTTTGTTTCTTCAACCAGCTTTTCTAGCTCTTTAAATAGCATTAAGTCTGTTGTATCACTGTGACTGACTGAAAAGCAGCAAAAAGCTTGGGTCAGGATAGTCCTTGCATGAATTTCCCACAAGAATATGCCTAATATTCCCAGTTCAGTAATGATGTGTTCAGGTGCTTCAATCTGCAATTTTCTCCTCCTTCCTTTTAGGCCCTTCGCACCCCGAGTCCCAGGCTAGTGGAGGAGGAGAGCCGGCAGATGGAGGAGATTCTGCGGCTGGAGCGGGAGATTGACCGTCTGCAGCGAGAGAAGGACGATGGAGTCTCCCTGCTGTGCGACAGCTCCAAGACTGATCTGGAGCTACGCAGGACGGCCGAGATTCACAGGCTAGAGAAAGAGGCCTCCCGGGTGGCGCAGGAGTTCCTAGAGCTGCTGGACTTTGGCGGGCTCGAGCGGTCCCTCTCCAGTGAGGAGAACCTAAATGACTCCTCTGATCTGACCGCCCCGCTGGCTGAGGAAGAGGTGGACGAAGGCTTCCACGCAGAGGAAGATACCAACCCGCTACCCGACTACCCTTTCACCGCTGTGGAGGATCAGCTTATTGACGAGGACATCTACACCAACCTTCCTCTGCCTCCACCACCTCTCACTTTCCTGGAAGACCTCGATGAATCTCTGAACATCCCTGCAGAGTTTCCAGAACCTTATGTTGCCCCAGAAGCACAGGAGGATGAAGAAGCCGAATACCAAAGCATCGGCCACGTTGTTTCTGATAGCTTGGCTGATATAGAAGACCACATCTATAGCCTTCCTCCAGACCTGGAATCTGATTATGACCATGATGAGTTTGAGGAGGCACTGGCCAGTTCAGGGGATGCAGGAAGCACTATGGATGGACACTTGACCGATGAGGAGATCCTGCGGAAATCCACTTGCACTTACAACAGCCTGGACTCCTGCCGTGGCAGCTCTGACTCGGTAAGCAATACTGTGAAGAGCAGGGTGAGGATGTGGATTTGGTCAGTAGAGCATTAGAGGCAAGAAGAGGTCTAAAATCTATACGCAGTGCCAGGCAACTTGCATATACTGACTTTACTGATATTCCACCAAACCCCCAAATTCCTCACCACCAATTTAACTGGCCAGTCTGTGCTTGTACCGATTTGATTCAGGGATATTTTTCTTATAGGTACTAGAAATAATCTAGAGCAGAAGATTGCAGCTTGTCTCTTTCCAGCTCAGTTTGTTTAATTTTATTTACTGTTTTTGCTTCTATAATTAACCTGGTGGACATATTTAATATTATCTGGGTAAAAACCTGCCTTTTTTTAACTATTCAGATTTTTTTTTTTTATTTTGTCTTCTGTTTGTGTTATCTGAAATTTGTTATCTGGACACTACTGTTCATTTTAATTATTTTAATTTATTTTATCCTTTGAGTTTATTCTGTTTACTGTGTGATTTTAATCTAGTGTGCCCTGCTCTCCCTATGAGTTCTCTGACTCCGTGTTTCTCTATCAGTTTATAGACAGCGATGATGAGAATGATGTATATATCGACACAGACGAGGAGTTCTCTAATGGCAGGGTGACCATGTTCAACGGAAGCGGACCACCATACTTCCACAGTTACCTCTACATGAAGGGTGTGTTCATGCTTACATGCTCTTTTTATTTTTGTATTGGGAAGGCAAAGGACAACTGGCGGTAGGCTTATCCCATTAAGTACCAAATCAAATTTTCTTTGAAAAAAATCATAACACAAGTTTGATGCATTACATTTAGACTTAACCTATGTGGTTAACAAAATTAGAGTATTTTTTTTTTTTTTTTTTTTTTTTTAAATAACACAAAAATTTAATCAAACTTTTGTAAAATGTCAGTTTCTTTTGTAGAATCACTGTCCCAGAGTCATATTTTGCCTCAGGCATGAAATGTGGTTTTATTTCAGATAGTTCAATTAGCTATTTAAATTCACTGGAATAAGTTTTTAGCATATTATTATTTTTTTTTATAACTAGCCTGGATAACAATAAAAAAGAAAAAGTATTATTATGGTCAGGCACTTCCCAAATTTACATTTTATTTAAAGGTAATATTGCAATTAAAATGTGAAAACCCTTTTGTTACTGTAGTCTTGACTTACCTGTGGATTTATTATTATTATTATTATTATTATTATTATTATTATTATTATTATTATTGATTTGTAAAAAAAAAATGAGTCTTTTTAAGGGCCCCTCAAGTGACATGTTGTGTTTTAAAAACAGACAGTTTACTATGGGAACTAAGTAGGTCAACTGGTCACAATAGACTACTGTTATTGTCTTTACAAATTATTCATAGAGAATTTAGATCGGATTTAATAATTTTTCATAATAATCTAATACATAGATTTTGTACAGTAGAAGAGTTCATTTGTCATCAACACTGCTTCAGCTTTCAGTACAACATAAAAATGCAGGTGTTAATAGTGCTGTGATGACACCCAGCCCCCCTCTCTCGCCCCCTGCAGGTGGTCTGATGCTGCCGTGGCGGAGGCGCTGGTGTGTGCTCAAAGACGAGACCTTCATGTGGTTCCGGGCCAAGCAGGAGTCTCTCAAATCGGGCTGGCTGTACAAAAAGGGCGGGGGCTTATACACACTTTCACGACGCAACTGGAAAATGCGCTGGTTCGTACTGCGAGGAGCCAAGCTCATGTACTTCGAGAACGACAGCGAGGAGAGGCTGAAGGGTACCATTGACATCCGTTCTGCCAAGTAAGGACACGCCGTCTGTGTTAAATACTGTACAGGCGAAAGAAAAATTCAGTCTACTCCGATATGCGATGAGAAGGTTTGAAAAACACCTTGCAAAACTAGAACCAACATAGTAAACAGTGATTTAAAATTATCAAAACATCACGCAGTGTTTACAAGAAACGCATTGCTTTACATTTGCTGTATCTAGGGTGGCTACCTTTTCCACAGACCAAACCTGGAGATATTTCTCAAGTCAGCCTATCTCTATCAAAACTGCAGTATACTGTAATACAGTTTAACACAATGCAACCAGATCTTGGCACAAATCAGTAGTCACGCAGTATACACAGTATTGTGCTCTTGATATTTCTAGCAGTCGAACTTGCAAGCCAGAAAAATAATAGCTAATATCATGGTAGGCTAGAGGCTAATCTTACCTGAGACGAGGATCTGTGGTGATAAGTAACGCTGTAGTAAATCAGTGCCATTTCTGAGGCGACGATCCTGTCTGCGTGTTTTTTTTTTTTTTTTTTTTTTGTGGTTTTTTTTTTTTTTTTTTTTTTTTTAGCAAATTTCTGAGCTTGAAAAGCTCAAAATGTACGCGGATTTTCAATGTTACTAATGACTGCCGCGAAATATGCAATGTTTATAGGTACACGCACGCACACACATGTGGTTTAATTACCATTATATATCGTAAGTAACCCATATTTTACTGTAAAGGTTATGTATTTAATCACACGCAAATCAATGTA
Source organism: Polyodon spathula (assembly GCF_017654505.1). NCBI lineage: Eukaryota > Metazoa > Chordata > Actinopteri > Acipenseriformes > Polyodontidae > Polyodon > Polyodon spathula. The sequence goes on from NC_054544.1 coordinate 19,424,779, forward strand.
ATGTAAAGCATTATTCAAATGCTGGGGGCACAGTAGAGATCAGTACTAAACACATTTCTAATAAGATAGTGGAAATGCTTTGAACAAATAATGTACCGTATAACTGGAAATTTTGGCTGGTATTACATTTGCAGATTTGCTGCCTTGGTAGATTTTAACGGTTTTTGAATTGACATTTATCACTGAGCACGTTCACAAAGAAAAGTGTCAGTTTTTATTAAAAAAACAAACAAACAAAAAAAACATTCAAATACATGTTTACTTAATGAAATGTGTCTGCCAAAACAGTATCTAAAAATGAGTTACAGTATGTATTGTTCATATATGGCCCATCAATTTTAAGATATCAGTAATTGGAAAGGATTACTAACTGCAGTACACTTTACCGATGGGCATTTGCTAACTCTGTTTTAAAACTTAGCTATGGTTCATTAACATAACACAGTGGAATGATCACACTATCATGTAGTAATTGTAGGACAGTAATGTACATGTGAAAACTTTAACAATAAAGCCGAAACTAAAATTTAAAACTGGTTAATAGACTAGCAAGCACAGGTTTTCCAGGACCTACACATAGCGACAATAACAATCCAAAGAAAATTTGCACCATTGTTACGTATTTTCTAAGAAATCTGACATAAACAATTTTGGCTGCTACTTAATTAATCCCTTGTAAAAAAAGGAAAATAAAACAAAAATAACAACTGCTAACCCTAGAGGTACCACTGTAGCAGGCGCAGTTTACACAGCCTCAGAGTTTCTGATCACATCATCAATTCCAGATTTTCTAAATCCATTGATGCAAATGTCCGGTCTGCTTTAAATTTTTTTAAGCAAATTGGCTTCGTCGCTCACTGCCATTCTCATATTCACTTTTACACCCACACATTCTTTACCTTGTCCAGCAGCATGCTTCTTAACCTATGCTGCACACCACCAGTCTGTCATGGGGCGGGATCGCACACTGTATGCCACACTCTGATTGGTGGAAGTATTCTTGGCGATCCAATCCAAACCGTGACTAAAGACAAAATGAATTCCACTCCAAAATGTCCCGTTATACGGTATGTCAAAGAAAATATGAAAGGAAGGTTGGTTTCTTATGATTTCACTTAAAACCGGACATTGAGGCATCCAGGTTTGTTAATTCCTGCCACCCGGACACAGATGCCAATTCCCGAACTGTCCGGGTCAAACTCGGACCAGTGGCAACCCTAGCTGTATCCCATCATCCCTCCTGCATTGCTCATTTTCTGTTCCCACCAAAGCCATCTCAACAAGTGAATGTGTGTAGAATTTAAAACCTGTAATTTTAAACTATTTAAATACACTGATGTAGTATTTCAGAAATTAATATGAATCCCAGCAGATACAAATCGGCAACACTTGCAACCGTTTGACAGATCAGTTGTTGAATCACATGGCAACCATTGATCTTGTAGCAATTTGTTCTGTAGAGGAAAAAAAAACTAAATAAGACAGCTGTTTAGAGTTGACCCAAGCACGTTTTTCTTGGTTTGGTTTTTGGAGTTCCAGCAGCCTCTAGGCAGTGAATACCAACGCTGGAGTCATAACTAAACACGTTATTAAGCATGTTTTTTAAACCACAGTTGTGTTTTTATTCTGGCGTTGTTTGCAGAGAGATTGTTGACAACCACGAGAAGGAGAATGCCTTGAATGTTGTGACTGAGGAAAGGACTTATCACATTATTGCTGAATCACCAGAGGATGCCAGGTATTTGCCTTACAGCTGATTTATCCTAACTGGGTGGCAGTTTCAAATAATCACAAACACTAGCCAGAAAAAGTGGGAATTTGTGTCAGTGAGAAATATCCGCGGACAACATTAGAGCGTCGTCCTTTACCATTTCTGTAACCACTGAGGGTTAAGCAGGTTTTATATCAATTGGTCATCATTTCTGAGATGGATAATCTGAGAAGGAGTTTATCCTTTTGTGTACTCTTACACTGTATGTAGTAAAACAGCAAGGAAACTTTTAAAGGTAAAAGGGACCAAAGTCTACAGACCTCAGAACAGTCTTGGAGCTGTCCTCCTTCCAGGAACTGTGGTGTGCATTTAAAAAAAAAAAAAAAAAAAAATTAAGCAGCTGTAAGCGGTCACACTCTGCTGCATGGCAGCTTTAACTTCAAGCATTGAATGTGTCGCCATGTTACTCATTAGACTAAGTAGTAAATAGTGACGGTATTAGTTATTTCCTGTACAGATGATATCTCCATTCCAGTAAAGAAACTGAATGCCGATTTGTGCTCATTGAAGAGCACAGGTTGACAGTACTCGACAGCTGAGAATGCTGTGTTTGAAAGCTGTAAAACTGTTCCTATTCGTTATTATTAAAATAGCTGGGTCAGATGATAAGTTTAGGTGTCAAAACCTTTGTTTACTTTTAAAGCTTGCAAAGTTTATATTAAAGGAATTAGTCCAAACAAAAGTAAGAAATGAAACTTGAAAATCTCATTTGCTTGACCATAAAGTTAAATATATTAAGACCATAAACAAATGCTTCTGAATGGGAAGAGGCTGTTCGGCCCTCATGGCTTGTCTCTTCATCGCACATCATTCACTCCCACTAAGCTGCTAACAGGACGAAATCGAGTTACTTTTAGTGATCTTATTGTTTTAGAGGCTACTACTTCAGCATGCTGTCGAAATGTATGTTAATTATTTTCCTTAATAATTGATAATAAGCTGGTGTACTATCCCCAGTTCCCTGCTGCTTTTAAACCCTCTTTTAAACTCTCTCTCTCTCTCTCTCTCACTTGCTCTCTCTCTCTCTCTCTCTCTCTGTCGTTCACTCGCTCACTCGCTCACTCTCTCACTTGCTCGCTCACTCCCTCCCTCTCTGTGGTTTTAGTGGCTGGTTCAACGTGCTCAGCAGAGTCCACAGTGCCACAGTGCAGCAGCTGTGTGAGATGCAGGATGAGCAGGCCAACCCCAAGAATGCCGTGGTCAGTATTACTTATTTCATATTTCCGATGACTGACAGGATAGGTAATTGATGACTACAGGTAAACCAGTGGTTCTGCTACTGGCAGGACTGTTGATTTATTTTTGTAGTCTTTTACTGAAATTTGCAACAAAGACTGTAATTGGTAATGTCATGGAGGCAGGCAGGTGGACATCAAACTTTTGCAATTACTTTTGAATATATCTAGAGAACAGCTTCTCCTTTTTCTCAGGTAGAGATGTTTGAATGTATCATAACCTGTGGTATATGGAGGCTATTTGGTTGGCAAACAGACTTTCTGTATGTCCCTAAAAACAGTAAATAAAACTGAGAATCAGAAGCCCTACTGTAAAGTATCCATTATAAAATAATGAACCCACCAAGGGTATATAATATAATGTCTGTTACTGTCCGCTTTCCTGTGAGTCATTTCCTGCTTCATTTTCAATCCTTTTTTTTTTTTTTTTCAGGCTCAATTTTTTCAGTCTCAATTTGGTGTCCATTACAGCACATGGTTTGGCATATTTGTAAACAGGGGTGCATTGTTTGTAAACAATGTATAGTTTTTACAGAATATAGCATAATTCAGTTCTGGGTTTGCGCTTGTTCTGAAACCGTTTTTCTACCACTTGTGAGCTCCTTTGTCTATTACTAATACAGCCCCAAAAGATTATTTAGTTTAGTTGGCATAATTTATCCTTTACAAATGTTTAGGTTTGCCATCTAAACTGTGTGAATTTATTTTGTTTTATTTATCTTTGGAATTAGCCTTTTTTTAAGCAATTAAAGCTGTCTTTACTGGGAATGTTTAATACCACTTCATATATCCAGTATACAATTCCTAAATAAAACCCTACTCCCAGTAAAACACAGTGAATACTATGTAATATTGGCATTACCATTCTGAGGGACTTCTGGCATGGTTACCGGAATTGTAATGTTTCATATTACTATAGCCAGTGTTAAAGTGTACGTATGTGTGTAAAGTATACAGTATTTGTTCTTTATTACAGGGGACTTTGGACGTTGGCCTGATTGACTCAGTATGTGCCTCCGACAATCCGGACAGGTATATCCATGCCTCTGTATATTTTCTACTGCGCTGCACTCTAGTGGTCAAACACAGGACTGATTCAGTGTTTAAGATTTGGGCTGCTGTGGATGTGAATTTTAAGTGATACAAATGGTTAGATAAAGTTAATCCTTTGAATATTCATTTTCAGTGGTTTTTAACTGTTTCGGTACACAAAAAAATAAACTTTAAATAAAATGTCCTATTAATATATATCATTAATTGCTGTACAGGCATAATTCGTGCTATAAAGCGGGTTTGCCTATGAGAGACATTATGAGTGGGGGGGAGAACTAACAGAATTAAAGAACAGTGTTTTAATATGGTACATTTAGTTGTTCTTTACATTTAAACAAAGGCATATTTACTACAGGACAAATACGTTTTGCATCATTAACTGGAACGAAACAGTTTTTGTCATTATCTCAAGGCATGAATTGCTGCCCGATCGCTGCACTTGGTATTTTTTGGTAACGCTTTATATTTCGTGGCATAAATTAATGTTACAAAGATACACAATTGCATATTAAATTAATGTAAAATGAATATTTTATAAATATGCAATATCTGGATTCTTGCTAAACCAAATGTTGATTGAAAATGTAATTGCATATCACGTTCATTTATATTACGTTTTGTTACCCTGCAAAATATATAATAATTTCCCATTGTTTACTTTTTAATGTTTTTCATTGAAAATTGTTAATCTGACTTAAATGTTAATGGGAAAGTAACAAGGAATAATTGAAAGTAAATGTAATATCAATTGCATATCTATTAAATATTAATTTAATATTCAATTGCTTATCTATTTAATATTCATTTGCCACGCAGTGTTACTGTTTTTTTTTTTGTTTTTTTTTTTTTTTTTTTTTTTTTTTTGTGAATAAGACTATTAAATAACAATTTGGCAACGTTGGTGTTTTGTAATTGAACTGTATTCTATTAAGACCGCCCAGGCAGCATTTGGCATTATATATATATATAATAAAACTATTTAATTTACTCTGATAAAAGTTTGGATGTAATGTTCCAACTTTATTTAATCCATTAATTAATACTAGGAGGCAAGTACTTGTAACAATACAAATGTTTTGACTTCAATGGAAGTGATACAGTGAATGAAAACCCTGCAGACTGGTTCGCTAATATAAGTTCTTCTGCCTTTCTCCTTCTTAGGCAGAACTCCTTTGTGATCATCACGGCCAATCGTGTGATCCACTGCAACACAGACACGGCGGAGGAGATGCACCACTGGATCAGCCTTCTGCAGAAACCAAAGGGAGACTCCAAGGTCGACGGGCAGGAGTTCCTCGTGAGAGGTGAGTACGGAGGGCCTTCAAATTACCCATGATGGTCGGGTATTGTTCACTACGCTGGGTAGAACCATTTGCTCTGGTTGGCCAGCATACTAGCTCAGACAGATAGGTAATCATTTTGCGGTTCTGCTTTGAAAGTGCTGCTGAAGTCTCCCTGCTCTAACCCTACCACCCCGTGTGTTCCAGGCTGGCTCCACAAGGAGGTGAAGTCTGGAGGGAAGAGCACCTCGCTCAAGCTGAAGAAGCGCTGGTTCGTCCTCACCAGCAATGCGCTGGATTACTACAAGTCCTCCGAGCGCAACGCCTCCAAGCTCGGCACGCTCGTCCTCAACAGCCTCTGCTCCGTGGTGCAGCCTGATGAGAAAATCTTCAAGGAAACTGGTACGTCATTCCACTCGTTGATTTTACATATTTATTTTACCCTAACACTAAACAAACAGTGGACTAGCAGACAAACAAACAGTGTCAGAACAAACAAGTATACCAGCACGAAATAGCAATTGTATTATTTCTTTTTTTTAATCTTTTAATTAATTCTCCTCTCCACACCTGTTCTCCGCTCACTGAACACGCAACCCAGAGTAAGTAAAATGTGCATCTATATATACTGTTGTGCCGGAATTCAATTACTAATTAATTATTCACTTGAATCCCAGCACGTGAACTCATTTGTGCAATCCCGTGCACACATACAAATACCCCTTTTAAATTGCACGTGAAATGATTGTGCCATCCTCATGTCTAAGTATAGTTGTATATTTTAAATCACTCGTGTTACACTGACCCATTTATCTCCCGTGCACCAATATCTAGACACCAACATTAACACACCACATGCAACACAACACAAAATCCACACATGGGCAGAGCACACTGCCGCACTTACATGACTTCATGTTGAGAACTGAATATGACATTTACGTGTATTGAAAACACCCCATCATTTTAACATGAAGATCCCAGTTAAAGGAACATGCAATATAAAATAACTGTAATTTGCCTAAAGGGAAAAATCTGAAATGTGTGTAGTTACAGAAAGTCTAACTCTTGTGTAATTGCTCAGGCTACTGGAACATCATAGTCCATGGCCGCAAGCACTCTTACAGGCTGTACACCAAGCTGCTGAATGAGGCGATGAGGTGGGCGACGGCCATACAGGGCGTCATTGACGCCAAGGTGCCCATAGAGACGCCAACACAGCAGCTCATCCGGGATATCAAGGTAAGAGCAGCCAGCTAGGGTACGGATGAAGCATTGTAGGGTTTTGATTTTCTGTGGCGACGCAATGTTGTTTTAGTTTCCATCATAGTCTTACAATGCTGCACTGTTCTATTAGGGCATCTACAAACACAAAAGGGCTGCAATATACAAAGAAAACAGTTTATATGTGAAGTGGGATGAGATTGTGATGCTCCTATTTGAAATACATTAAATAAGGCTGTTTAAAGTATAACTAAAAATAGATTTACCTGACATGCACCAATATGCCATTTTTATTTTTTAAACATCTGGTACTACACAAGATTAAAGAACTATATTTGCACACTTTCTAGGTCATTTCCCCCGGAGGTTCACATTTCCACCACCCTTTCAACACTTTAGTTTTTGTCACTAACCAACTAGCTACTTCATGTATCCACTGACATGCTTTACAGCAAACTATATAGCCTATTTCTCTTTCAAAGCCACACATTTGAGACCTACAGTATATGGTAGTGTATAAGTAAAGGTTTTTGTTAGCTCTAACCTATATAGGGAGATAAAACTAGGTTCCAAAGGAGTAGGGAAGACTGGTTGTATTTATGTGGCATTGAAAATGTGTGATGAAATGGTTAAGAATTTTTTTTCTGTGTATCTGTTTTTATTTCAGTCCTTTTAAGCATACCCCTCTGCCTCCTGTCTTTGTGACAAGGGATGCTCTTTAAATCAAAAAAGGTATTCTGTAGCCTCAACTAAAGAAGGCTACCAAGACTGCATTCTGTGGTGGCCATGAACATTGCATTTCCCAGTAATTCTGAACATTTATGTTTCCACAAAATAATTTGCTGAAATAAGTCTGAATTGTATTTAATCCATGTCAAGTCCGTACCATGCAGTGATAAAAGAAGACCTACCAATACGAGTTGAAGCAGTCAGTGATGTTTTTTAAAACAAGTTTGTTCTTCACTGAAAATCCATTTAGTACAGTATGGTATTATTTTTGTTCTGTGCTTTGTGGCAGATTTTTTTCTATATCTATATATATATACGACACACACGCTGAACAAAAATAAACGCAACATGTAAAGTATTGGTCCCGTGTTTCATGAGCTGAAATAAAATATGCCAGAAATTTTTCATATACACAAAAAGCTTATTTCTATCAAATTTTGTGCATAAATTTGTTTACATCCCTGTTAGTGAGCATTTCTCCTTTGCCAAGATAATCCATCCACCTGACAGGTGTGGCATATCAAGAAGCTGATTAAACAGCATGGTCATTACACAGGTGCACCTTGTGCTGGGGACAATAAAAGGGCACACTAAAATATGCAGTTTTGTCACACAACACAATGCCACAGGTGTCTCAAATTTTGAGGGAGCGTGCAATTGGCATGCTGACTGCAGGAATGTCCACTAGAGCTGTTGCCAGAGAATTGAACGTTCATTTCTCTACCATAAGCCGCCTCCAACGTCGTTTTAGAGAATTTGGCAGTACGTCCAACCGGCCTCCCAACCGCAGACCACGTGTAACCACACCAGCCCAGGACCTTCACATCCGGCTTCTTCACCTGCGGGATTGTCTGAGACCAGCCACTCAGACAACTGATGAAACTGTGGGTTTGCACAACCGAAGAATTTCTGCACAAACTGTCAGACACCGTCTCAGGGAAACTCATCTGCGTGCTTGTCGTCTTCACCAGGGTCTTGACCTGACTGCAGTTCGGCATCGTAACTGACTTTAGTGGGTAAATGCTCACCTTCGATGGCCACTGGCATGCTGGAGAAGTGTGCTCTTTACGGATGAATCCCGGTTTCAACTGTACCGGGCAGATAGCAGACAGCTTGTATGGCGTCGTGTGGGCAAGCGGTTTGCTGATGTCAACAGAGTGCCCCATGGTGGTGGTGGGTTTATGGTATGGGCAGGCATGGTATGGGCAGGCATGGTATGGGCAGGCCCAGCCATTGAAGAAGAGTGGGACAACATTACACAGGCAAATATCAACAGCCTGATCAACTCTATGTGAAGGAGATGTGTTGCCCTGCATGAGGCAAGTGGTGGTCACACCAGATACTGACTGTTTTTCTGATCCAAGCCCCTACCTTTTTTTTTTAAGGTATCTGTGACCAACAGATGCATATCTGTATTCCCAGTCATGTGAAATCCATAGATTAGGGCCTAATATATGTGTGTGTGTGTGTATAAATATGTGTGTGTATGTGTATATATATGGGGGGGCCTGTATCAAGATAATATGGTCACACAGGAGCTGTAATATTTGTCAGAGTGTGATAGATATTAACGGTTGAAAATGAAATGTTTTCGTTCGTGTACGTTGGAAACAGCAGCTGATCCGTGCTGGTTCTGTCTTGACAGGAGAACAGTTTGAACTCGGAGGCTGTGGAGCAGACGTACAGGAGGAACCCCATCCTGAGATACACCCAGCACCCGCTGCACTCCCCGCTTCTGCCCCTTCCTTATGGAGACGTCAACATGAACCGTAAGAGTTATTTAATGATGCTGTATTGGCAGCACTGAAGGCAAAAGGCCTAGCACAAGCTGTGGCAATACGAGCTTCTCCACATTGCTGTAGAGGGAGGTGAAACTAGAAACCTTCACAGAAGTGTCTGCTTGAAATAGTTTCTCATACTTTACAGCTGAGTACATGTTTAATGTTGTGAATGGAAGGCCCATTCTAAGGGTTAAGGACCAGTTCAATCTCTGTACCTCACAATTAAAACCCGCTTGAACTATAGTACCCTATGGTCTGAACAATGGCAGGTTTAAATTAAATGCTGGATGTATTTTGATCTTTTGCCGTGTAGATTTCATTAAATGGGCCTGTTTGTTTATGACTGACTTATTTTAGCTCATTTATGTTTGCAAAGCATATCGTTAATTGCCTCCTGTTTTGTTTTTTACAGGAAAAAAAGAGAAACTATTTAAGAGAATCGCATGACGTACACTTGAAATTTATTTTAATTCCAGCTCTGCTTATAGCAGCATTTTTTAAAAAGTATCAAACAACAAAATGTGATAGCTGTGTGCAATTATTAATTGGTAACACTGCATGACATGCCTCAGACCAACAGTTCTCTGTATCACAGTTGCTGTTGCTGTATCTGGGCAATTTGCACTGTAAGGAAAGTATTGCTCTAATTAAAAATCAAGTTCTGAGGTTAATTGTTTAATTAAAGAATAATCTTATTGATTTTATTATAACCACTTAAGCGTATTGGTAAAACAACTAATCTCTCTGTCCTTTGTGTCTTTTCCTATCTGTTTTGATGCCAGTTCAAAGAGAGAAGGGCTATGCCAGCATGCAGGACGAGGCGGTGAAGATGTTCAACTCCTTGCAGGAAATGGAGACTGTGTCTGACCCGGTGCCCATAATCCAGGGTATCCTACAGACCTGCCAGGACCTGCGGACTCTCAGAGACGAGGTCTACTGCCAGCTGATCAAGCAGACCAACCACGTGCCTCAGCCCAACAGCCCCGGCAACTGTGCCCACTGGCACCTCCTGACCTGCATGAGCTGCACATTCCTCCCCAGCCGAGCCATCCTCCGCTATCTCAAGTTCCACCTCAAGAGGTCAGCACTGCTCTTCGACGTCTCGCAGGCTAGCTTCTCAATGCGCTTAACTCCAGATTGTTGTTGACAAAATTCTTCTGAAATGGAAATAAGCGATTTTTATAAATCTAAAATGAAAATCGAAAGACAAATTCTAAGCCCTTAAATCAAATGTTGTTTTCCTTTCAGAAAAAATGCTGCTATTGAGTAAAGAGCTTGAAAATCTCTAACTTGACGATTTGTTTGTGGAAATAAGTTTTAGTAACTGACTGATTTGGTGCATTTGTGTTTCCTTCACCAGGATTAGAGATCAGTTCCTGGGGACGGAGATTGAGAAATACGCCCACTTTATTGGCGAGTCTCTGAAGAAGACCAAGTCGCGGGAGTTTGTCCCGTCACAGGAGGAGATTGCAGCTCTGCTCACCCGGCAGGAGATGACCACCACTGTCTACTGCCATGGAGGAGGCTCCTGCAAGATCTCCATCAACTCCCACACAACTGCTGGAGAGGTAAGTGCAGTCCTGAGCTCTTACACACACACTTATGCATAGCACAACATTAACAGAACATGGAAGCTGAACATGAAGATTCTAAAGAGAGGCATGTGGATAGGTTTTAGGATACTTAGTGGTCCAGTGGTTAAAGAAAATGGCTTCATACTGGGAGGTTCTCGATTCAAATCCCGGCTCAGCCAATAAATCACTGTGTGACCCGGAGCAAGTCAGTTAACCTCCTTCTCCATCCTTCGGATGAGATGTAAAAGTGGGGTCCTATTGTAAGTGACTCTGCAGCAGCAGTTGTTGATGCATAGTTCAGTCACTAGTCTCTGTAAGTCGTTTTGGAGAAAAGCGTCTGCTAAATGACGTTGCTGTTATTAATCGACAACCATAACCTCAAAACACAAAAGCATACTAACATGTGTTAACTGGATTTGCCTCTGTTACCAAGTCACCCTCATAAAACTGGGAGCAAAGAATATGACATCCCAGACTGTTAAAACCAAGCCCATTGTCACTTTGCTGCTTACTCTGGTAATGTACTTATTGAGTCTGGTCCTGCTGGCTGTTACCCATCTCTCTCTCTCCTATCTCTCTCTGTTCCGTTCACAGGTAGTAGAGAAGCTGATTCGAGGCCTGGCTATGGAGGACAGTCGCAACATGTTCGCCCTCTTCGAGCACAACCAGGCAATAGACAAAGCTGTGGAGAGCCGAGTCATCGTGTCCGACGTGCTGGCCAAATTTGAGAGGTGGGGTTTCTGTTGTATTAAATTGCTTCTGTATGTTTTGCTTTATTGCAAAATGTGTTTGTTCAGGCAACACCCTTTTTAAATGAGACAAAAATTTCAAATGTTCCTTTGTTGATCAAATATAATTTTGTTCCAACATTGTATACTAGTCATTCACAAAAAATGCCAATGTTGCAGACGAAAAAACATGACGGTAGAAAGCATCAGAATAAAAAGTCTGTAAAAATCTACTGCTGTTCATGCCCCCATTCCTAACTCCTACAGCACCCCCCTTTTCAGACAAACAGATAATTTAGCATGTTTGTTATATTTTAGAGGATCATCTTTGAATAATTGTTAAGAAAATCTTGTATAAAACCACTTCAGATTTTAAAATACTGCATATGACTCAGAACTATCATGTCCCCTTTATTTTGGAACTCCCCATGAATTAAGATTTCTTTGTCAAATACAATAGAAACTTGTAAAACAAAGCCTTAGTCCATCAGTAAATGAAGGACCAGCTTTACTGATCAGCAGTGACACTGTTCTGACGTGTGATTCTGTTCTGTGGCAGGTTGGCAGGTACTGTGGAAGAGGAGGAGGAAGGCCAGTGGCAGCTCTACTTCAAACTCTACTGCTTCCTAGATGTGGAGAGCGTGCCCCAGGAGGGGGTGGAGTTTGCCTTCATGTTTGAGCAGGTGAGCCTCTTCAGTAAACCCACAACCACAGCACTGCCCATATTCTACAAATGTGAATGATTCAGAATCCATGAGTTGGTTTATGCAAGAATTCCTGCTGTAGAAGATACAACCGAGGCTTGTGAAAGCTATGTTTACTTGACCGAGAACTCCTATTGTATTCCAGAATTCTTTCTATTGTATTCCATCTACAATCGCAGTGTTCCCCATGAGCTATTTGAAATACTATTCAGTGTTACAGGATTGTCAATGTTATGGCCTACAGTTGTGTGGAAATGACTCAGTTTCTGTGGGGAAAGGAACAAAGCAGTATCTATTAAATTGAGTCGTAGCCTTGATACATTTTGATACCGTATCAGGAAAAAGGTGTTAAGTACCTCAACAAGACCTACACTCTCTCTCTTTCTCACATCTTTTCCTCACAGGCCCATGAAACCTTGATTAGCGGACACTTACCTGCCCCAGAGGAGACTCTCCAGCACCTAGCTGCCCTACGTCTGCAGTACCTGCACGGGGACATGGGCCGGGTGGGCTGGAGTCTGGACAGCGTCTACCCAGTGGGGCGTCTGCGCAGCCGCATCCTGCAGTCCACCAAGAGCGGCACTGGCAGCGCCGTTGGCAGTGGCAGCATGGGCCACACCCTGGAGCGGCGGCGCACCAGTTTCCTGGAGGGAACCCTGCGGCGCAGCTTTAAGACGGGCACCATGAAGAAGCAGCGCATGGAGGAAGAGCAGATGCTCGAGATGTGGGTGAAGGAGGAGCTGTCAGCCGCCCGCACCAGTGTGCTGGAGAAGTGGACACGGCTGCAGGGCCTGCCCCAGCACCAGGCTATGGTCAAGTACATGGCTATTATCAAGGAGTGGCCAGGGTACGGCTCAACGCTCTTTGACGTTGAGGTAAGTTTGTCAAGTTTACAGAGGTCAAGTCTACCTAATTGTCTACAGCAGTCCTCCCTGATACAGGCCACTTATGTTCCTGCTCCAGGCAAACTACTGTTATGTCTAATCTGATTTCATGAGGTCAAGATTTAATTACTTTTGTAATTGGTAAGTGTGGAAAACTGTCTATTTACATGTTTGAGAGATGGTTTTAGTATCACCCTGTGGCCCTGACCAGGCTCACAAATGATGGTTGTTTATTAATTTACTAAAAATGAGATTGTGCAGGGTGCAGCCCTACTTTACAATATACTATAAAATATCAAATAATGTAATGTAATGAGGCGAATTGTCTGTTTACTTGCAGTGTAAGGAGGGCGGGTTCCCCCATGATCTATGGCTGGGAGTGAGTGCAGACAATGTCTCTGTGTACAAGCGGGGAGAACCCAAGCCCCTGGAAACCTTCCCCTACGAGCATATTGTCTTCTTCGGAGCGCCTCTGGCCAGCACCTACAAAATCACTGTGGATGAACGGGAGATGTACTTCGAAACACCACAGGTAAGTGCTTACTGATAAGCAAGAGCAAGGAACGAAGGAAAAGATCAGCTTTACCCTGGCCCCTATATGTAATCCTGCATGACATCTAGGTAAACGGTTGCAGCTGCCTTATTACTTGCTGCTGCCCCTCGTTTACCTTTCAAGTCAATACGGTCTTACAACAGAGTCTTGCTTCTTTCCAGGCTGACCGACTTCCCGGTCCCGGAAACGAACTGTTAGGCCAGCCCTTCCAGATACTTCTCCTCCCGTTCTTTAGCTCCCTCACAGGTCGGGAGGGAGATTTATCACCAGAACTCAGTATCATGCGCGGTGTATCGTGGATTGCCCTGCCGACCTAATCCCTCCCTACCCAGGCGACGCTCGGCCAATTGTGTGCCGCCCCCTTGAAACCCCCGGTCACGATCGGCAATGACATAGCCTGGATTCGAACCTGCGATCTCCAGGCTATAGATCACATCCTGCACTCCACGAGGAGCGCCTTGCTGGATGCATGACTCAGGAGCCCCGGATGTTTTGTTTTAGTTCATAAAAACTCCCATTTCAAGTTTAGGCATGTTTTTTGTCTCATTTCTCAAAGACTGTGAGCTAAATCTATAAATGGTTTTCCCAGTGTTAAGTTAGCAGCATGCTTTTGTAAAAGTAAAAGTAAACCTGATAGTTACAGAACTAATGGATAGGAGCTCCTGCATTAACTTCCTGAGGGTTTTTTAATTTTTTTTTTTTTAAGTTTATAAATTGTCAAATGTTTTGTGAACCTGTCCTTGTGTAGTCTGTTCATTTGATCTAAACACAGGCAGATAGATCCAAGTAATGTGGTAAAACGTCAAGAAAGTCAAGAAATGATTGTTCTTTCAGGTTGGGGAGATCACCAAGATCATGAAAGCCTACATCAACATGATCGTGAAGAAGCGCTGCAGCGTGAAATCTGACTCTGGACGGGGCAGCACCTGGATCAGGTGATCTGTGCACATCTGTGCACAATAGAAAGTGATGTGCTTGGATAACAGGAAGTCCATGGTCACGCCAATAGGAAAGGAAGGCACCAGTAGAAAGCTTGGAATAGCTGATTTGCAGAATTAAAAACAAAGTCTTGAGGACAGTAAGACCTGAAAATGACTGCAGTAATCAAATATGCAGCAGACTAACAAACTTAACGCTGTAAATATGTTTTTTACACTGAACACAAACCTTTTATTGTCACTGAATGGAGAGAGGACACTGCTGTGTAGTTTACAAGCACAGCGGCTTTGTTCATTGGTTCTGTTTCGGTGTTTACCGCCACACCTCAGTCATAAAAACAAATGTATGTTTCTTTCTTTCTTTCTTTTTTTGGTCTACTGGCATATATCTTTGTCGTGTATTGATGTTTATTAAACCAGGGATGTAAATGCCACTAGAAGTGCCCCACGCACCAGAACTGTGCCTAGTTTTAATTTAGAGACTGATTTTTAGGTTCCAGTTCATGGAGGATACAGGCTTGGTCTGGACTGGGCTGAGATTCGATCACGTGAGAAGGTGCACATTGACACGTAATAAATAAGGTTCTTCAAGAATCCAGTGATGTCTTACGGACACAATTTATTATCACGTTTACAAAAGCAATGACTCACTTTCTTAAAACAAATAATTCGGTATTTAGCATGGGATTGTTCACGACTTTGAGTCACAGCCCACAGAGAGAACTCCCAGTTACTCCCACTAGAGGTCACCTACCCTTTCTTTTCCTTTAATTTGGTTTAATACCTCGTAACCAACCAAATGCACGACCAATACCGCACCATTTCTCAGTCTCACTTTTCCTTATATGAATCTTTTTTTTCTTTCTTTTTCTCCTTATCAAATAAATGTAAAAATAAACAGCTAGGTTGATTTTTAAAACTGTAGGAATCTACTTTGTTTCAGAATCATCTGTGCAAAACCAAACGGAGGCCCTACCAAAACCAGCACTTGCTTCTACAGCTTTTAGTTCGATACCCTTAGTATCTGTGTTCACCCTTAGTATCTGTGTTCAGTGTGGGACCTAACAATTCAGATAGGATTTGAAACAGGGCAGAAAGATTTCCATCCCTAGGTTTGTATGCCTTAATGAGACTTGCTGCTCCGATTCTCAACAAATGCCTTCCTTCTTGAGCTGTAGGACTTACTGCTGATAGATGTGGGGGAAATCTTCCAGGACCCTGCGTCCTTCACCATCTAAGTTTGAAACAGTTTGTTTGGGCAGTAGCAATAACTTCCCACTTGAATAAACTCCCTGACAGACTTGGACAATGTCAGCCAATATTAGTTTACCTTCACCAGTTGCTGTTAATCACTGGTGACTAGTTTCCCCTAATCTGGTTCTAACTAGGGAGAAAGGAGTAGCAATAGCTGCATAAATTTCACTGATTTTACTATATATTACCAAAATGTTTTACTGCACTGCTTTTGAGGAGGATAGGGAAGGGGGGAATGTTTTTATCAGGATATACAGACAGGTACTTCTGGTTCGGGTACTTTTAAGGGGGAAGGGGATATTTATGAAGCTGTTTGTGCTACTGCTGTTGAAAAGCTGGGGTGACCTGAAAACTGCATATGTTAATAAAGGCTTGCCGCCCTTCTCTTTCAGGGCTAACAGGCGACTCCTTTTTAAAACGCACATATGTTGTCATGACGACATATTGTACACTACCCAAGCCGTTCCACCTTATCTTTTACTATTGTTATGCAGTGGCCTCTGGGATAGCTGCTGGCAGCCACATCAGAGCAAGAATGTACTCTTTTTATTATAAAATTGTGCTTGTTTTTAAAACAAATGCTGTTTTTGTTGTTTTTTTGTTTTTATTTGTAACTGGCTTTACAAGTTCTTTAATAAATTATTGGATTATGTCTTGTTGTCTTTTTAAAGTCTCCTGCTTCCCTGATCTTTTCTCACAAAAACTAGAATGGATTCTAAATAAAATTGTTTCTGATTAAATGTTTTTGCAGAAAAAGTGCAAGAACTATGTGTTAAAATGGGAACTTCATCTTTCACTCTTTTTCAAGCAACGGTAGCTGAGTATAATAGAGAATCAGTTTGTTTGTCATGAATCCAGAATGGCTACTACCTAACATTGTTTGTTTGGATTCTTGTAATGCCATTGTATTTTACATTTTTCAGTTCAGTTAATATATTATTAACTTGTCCTTTAGGAAAACACTAGGGGTATATTTGCCATTTGATTGCTTTGATGGACTGACCACATCAAAGGTGCACAGTGTGGGTTTAAAAATAAATCTGACACATTGAAGCCGGTTGACTCGCAACCCCATGATGAAAATATTAGCCAGTGTTTCTTGTAAAAATGTTACTGTTATACAAAAGCACCAAACAGTATGTCAACTGAACCCTCTATATATATATATATATATATATATATATATATATATATATATATATATATAATTTGGGGTATTCTGTCAGCTGTGTGACAACCACACCATCCTGTTGTGTACTGCTGCTACATTACCTGGAAAGTTGTATTGCTCTAGAGTATGGAGTCTGTGAACTGCCCAAGAGACGTGCGGTGTTATGTTTACTAGGTGATTTGTGCTAATTAACACTCTTGGGGAGAATGGGTCCTGGACTGTTTGTTGCTCAAAATAATATGTGCAGCAGAGGGATAAAAAATAATAATAAAAAAACAAGACGACCTCGAAAATAAATCCTCACAAACAAAACGTACATGACCCATCATGTGACAGCTGCGGCAAGTACAAAGGCAGTTTGTTTCAGAAATGAGTTTAATGGTATAAAACTAGTAATACACTTCTCGTAACAGCAATGCTGTTGCGTCTCACTGCAAATTGTTTTTTGTTTTATTTGTTTTTTATTATCTATATAATTCTCTTAATTTCTCATCAAAAAAGTGCATCTTTACCCCAAAATATGGCAGCCAACAAACAGCAACCCGATTTCCTTCTGGGCAAATCAAAACATGTCTGCCCATGATGTCATTTGTGAAATTAACAAATCCAACGCGCGCTCTCTGTAGGCACGTGATATGAACCAGCCCTTCTTGCTTTCTTTCACTGCTCCCTGAGGAGTTCTTGGGACTACGGAGTAAAGTTTTATTTAGTATTGCGTGTGGGTATAGCATAGTGAGATTTACAAATATTTGTTCAGACAGCCAGGTAACGGTGAATATTGCTAGGGAGACAAAAAAGTTGGCCATAACTAGCAAAACGAAACTTTATCCCCCGTCACCTCTTGGAAAAAAAAGCGGGCATTCGTTTGTGTGAATAACAGAAAGATTTATTTTTCCTTTTTAAAAATGGATTTACGGATTGTGGTACCGTTCGTGTTGGTTGTTTTTAATCTAGGTTTAATCGTGGGACAGACTGTCGCGCCTGGTTCAGGTAAATTGTTTTAGTTTTCTCTTAATTCTTGAACTGTTGGGCTGTGTAAGAACCTGTAGTTTAGCAACAAACTGAAAATTTCAATTTTTATTTACTCAACTTCCCTAAACCTGTTTAGCCATACAGTGGAGCAGTAGTTTAAATATATATTCATAATCACCAGTCTTTGTTTCAGAACATGGTTATTTTGTTATGGTACTTTTTGACACCCAAAACAATTCTGAAAACCACTTCCAAACGTTTTATTGTTTAATTACTACGCTATAGGTAGGGTGCATATTACATTTAATGTTGACTGAAATAACTAGAAAACTATCGATAGAGGGGCATTGCGGAGTGGACTGTTTTTCAGAATTCCTTTTTTTTTTTTTTTTTTTTAAATTTTTTATCTGGTAGTATCTTTTAAAAGAATGTCACTATTTTGGTAAGCAGACGTGCCAAGTCTTATGGCCTAATCATTTTCATCAATTTTAGCAGACTCACACCTAAAAGAAAGGAAATGACAATGTATTTAATGGGGCATTCACAAATCCCATTCCAAGCTTTGTTAATCTTTGTATTATCATACGGTGCTTTTACAATGCATTCGTCAGGCCAAACTGACGTCAGTTTTGATGATTAAGCTTGTGGGATGGCACACAGGTACATTTATCAAGCTACATTTGACTTTGGCCAGTCATGAAAATGGTACGTTTGTTCCACTGACAAGCCATTGATAACCAACCAATGATATGTCCAGTCAAAGAAGTCTGATCAACAGTCTTGAACTGACTTTAACTTCAACACTGCCGACCTGAAAAGGTCGTTCAAAATGCAGACCAGTAAACTAATTTATATTATGTATATTTAGTTTAATTTAATTCAGTGTAGGACATTGACCCTATTTAGTTAAGGTATGCTAGAATGGCCAGTTATGTAAAGCTACTAGTTTTTTTTTTAATGCTGAGATTCTGTGATCTTATTGCTTCATTCTTTGGTGTCACATGATTATGTGGGAAGTTTATTCAGGAAATACAATAACTCTCTGTTATCAAACTGCATTATCCAGCTACAAAACTATTCAAAAAAAGGACTGGAGTATAGAGATTTGATAAAGATCCACTATGTTACAGTTTTGTCAGGTTTGTTTTTATTTTTTTTTACTGCCAGTGCAACCCTTGATACAAAACAGACTTTATACCTCTCCAGTGCAATATAAAAGCGACCTAGCAAAAACCAAAGTAATAAAGCCTTCAAGAGTGGGAAACAACCAGCGATTCATTGGTGACCTGTTCCTACAGTTTTTAAACGCTTCTTGGAAGGGGCAATGTAACCTAATTTTTTAAGTGCTTGTAAACCCCCAAATATCCACACATGCTGACATACTGTAGTTTTGAATGGTTATATAATTAGTATAGAAATCAGCCTGCTGACCTGCTTAGTACATTGCTTGTCTTCAAACACAACAAAATGCATTTAAAAAAATATATATACGTTTTTGTTGAAATGTATCATAATTTGAATTACACCCTCAGAGTTCAGAGATATGGGATGGAGAAATGTGCCCTAGAGAAAATGTCTGTCCTTAAAAACTAAAAACAAATGGTACCAGTTATTTTTGCTTGTGTTGTGCCCAATATGAAATGCCCGGTTTGAAAATCTTTGTTCTTGCCGTCCTGCCAGTTGCCTCATTTCACCTACCAACCGTAAATAACAGATGTTGCTGAGCTACTGAACTCCAGAGTGGCCAGTCTAGCTATGTTGGCGGGCTAATAGTTGTCACGGAAGCGGCCATAGTTGTTTTTTCAATAAATGTGTAGATCTTTTCAAAGGAGGCCTCCTGTATAATTAATTTTAATTTCAATTATGAATGGAGACTCTGGGTTTTTCTTAAATATTAGGAAGAGGTCTCTTGTGGCCTTTTGGAAGATGTTTAGTTATTTTTTTAGAGTCAGAATTACTTTTGTTTGAGTATCATGTCTGCATAGAGGTTGAAGACTGCTTAGTCTTATGAAGCCTCATAGTTGGTGGTTGTACTGTATTCTGTGTCAGTTTTACATTTAAATATTATTCCTTGACCTCAACCAATGTGTTATTTACAGTAGCTTTTTGAGAATTCTGTATTCTCTAAAAGTAAACCTTTTTTTTTTTTTTTCACATTCCAATTTATAGTCCCCAAAGGTAGTTTAAATTACCAGCCCAAACTTTGTTAGTTGTCCATACAGAATGTGGCATTTTGATTTTTTACTATTAGCGATAACGATGTTTTTGTGAGACTTTTTTTTTGTACATTCTCTACCGATTTGGCTAAAACAAATGGGGGGGGGAGGGGGGGCAGTATCAATAAAGGAACTAAAGTTGATTCATGAAATGGAAGCCATGTGCCCAATACTATATTACACAATAAAGTGAAAAATGTAATCTGTGGTGCTTCATAACTACACGCCGAACTGCAATCTCTACTTGGCCATGGTTAATGTTGAACCCTGCAAGTGTGTAAACAATTGAGTATCAGGCATTTTTCCCCTGTTACTGAAACTTATAGCACTATCCATTTGAATGTAAAATTACACCCTGAACTGTCTCTGCTACACTGTAGAGAACTGATGTATTGTTGTACACATTTTTATAGAGACTAAATCCTAAAGTGGTTTTAACCTCATGTGGAAGTGACCATTAAAAAAAAAAAAATATTCCTCAAACATCACTTCCCCCATATGGGTTAACACCACATTTTAGGACATTCGGTATACTACATGTACACTAGTGTTTTTTGGTATTACAATAAATCCTGTATGTTTGACCTAGACCTTGAAACGAACGTTACAAGTGGGTGGTTTGTATTGGAATTATGTTTGTACAGTACCATTTGGCATTTAAGAGATAAAACCGACTTCAGTTTTATATAGACTGCTAACCTTGTTCTCCTGCAAAGTCAATAGAGATAACCAAACTCTGTAGAGCACCACTCCTAGCAATGATTTATAATTCCACAAGGGCTTTTGGTTGAGTATCCTTGTCATAAGAAAGTTGGAAGCACATGTACAGTACTGTTTTTCATTAAACACAAATGTGGCAGTATATTATTCCTATAGTATAATGTTTTATTTTGAAAGGAGCATTACAGTAGGTCTGGAGAGTGCAATGAAGCAGCAGCTTTTTACATTTTGAATGCATCTCGTGATCCTTACTTCCTGTGTAAACATCAGGGACATGGTGCTTGTCATAGTTAATGTGTTTTCAAATACATCAGGTGGCCTGTAAGCAAATTATGTTTCTCTGCACTGTGGAAAAAATGTCCATATTTTGAAGGCATTGCAATTCCTACAAAGTGAATACAGAATATTTGTTTTATTTATTTTGTTTTACTGAAGGCTATATGTTGTGAACCACTAAGAAACTGCTGTGGTATTAATGGGACAGTAGTCCTCATGCAGTGTAGCTCATAGTACTGACATCTGTGTTATTTTCATCCTTGACAGGGGGTTATGTATGGTCCTAACATACCTTGTTTATCGTGTCTTGTGTCTTTCACAGCTTGTTCAGTTCACAGTAACACCAGTTGTGAAGTCTGCCTGAAGAATGTTTCGGTGAGTACCTGGCACTGTTTGTTGCATTCATGAGATCATCAACTTGATTTTGTACAGGTTGTGCCAGTAAGGGCATTCTCATGCTTCTTTTGACCTAGTAATTTTCAATGTATTAAAAAAACGACAGTACATACAAAAACAGGAGAGCGCGTTTGGGGGTTTATAGCAAGTGAAATGTTTGAATTTGGCTAAACATGTTATTCAGGACATTCTGTTGCCCAATCATCATTGATGTTCTCTCTTTACTAACGACTGCCTTCCCCTCTGTGCAAGTGCATTCTTATAGTATAGAGAACGGGGCTGATTTAATTGCTGCTAATGCTGGAAGGTCTAAATAACACAACTGCTGTTTAAATCATTAAAAAAAATGGATCTGTGTGCAAACCAACTTCTATAACAGTGTGTGTTAGTCTCTTAGAGTAGGTTGTCTTTAAAAGTTAGTAAATAGTCAGCTTTTGACTTCTTTCAAATTTAAATAATGTCAGTATTTAGATTGGCCACTTGAGCTCATTTGAATGTACCTCGGGATCCTAACGTATTCTCAGATCAGGTTAGGTAATCACTCGGAACATGACTATTCTACATTGTAAATGTTTACAATCCATCTATATTGCACATACTTTCTCCTTTTGAGCACAGGTTTTAATTCAGAAACAGGTGCTGGTTTATTGTGGAAACAAATAGCTTTGAATACAGCAATGAGTAGCATCTCTTCAATGGCTTCAAAGTAGATGTTTAGTTTTTGAGCACAGTCACAGCAATATACAGAATAATATCTCTCTCTCTCTCTCTCTCTCTCTCTCTCTCTCTCTCTCTCTCTCTCTCTCTCTCTCTCTCTCTCTCTCTCTCTATATATATATATATATATATATATATATATATATATATATATATATATATATATATATATATATATAAAAATCTATCTATATCTCGGCTTTACAACCACATTTCAAGTCTACTTGCAGAAAATCACGTTACATCCAAAACCACAACCCCCCCTTTCTCCCATCTCAGCTCTTTCAAAGAGAAACACATTTAAATTACTTCCCACTGCTCCACCATGTCTCCTCTCCTTTGTCCTCACTATCTACTTTACAAGCTATGTGTCACACAATTCAGCCAGCCATCTACCCTCTCTTACACACTGTGGTAGAATGCCCTGCCCATGTGTGGATTTTGTGTTGTGTTGCGTGTGGTGTGTTAATGTTGGTGTATAGGTATTGGTGTCACAGTATATAAATGGGTCTGTGTAGCACGAGTGATTTAGGCACGGTGATTGCATAATCACTTCACATGCAGATAAAGTATGTAATAGTACGTGAGCACGGGATTGCACAATTTAGTTCACGTGCCAAGATTCAAGTGAATAATTAATTGGTAATTGAATCCCGGCACAACCGTATAGATGCATGTTTTTACTCTCAGGTTGTATGTTTGAGTGGCGCATGGGTGTGGAGAGAGAAGGAGAAAATTAAAAACACTGCTGCTTCTCAGTTTCAACTGCCAGTACTGTCTGTCTGTGTGCCTTTCTGGCCTGACGTCACCCCTACAGCCATCCTGTTCACAAGGCACAACCCAATTTTATGACTTATGCATTCCAGGGCATGTGCTGAATTCATGCTGATATATGCAAGCCTTATCTGACAGTTTTAAAAAACCCTTTAATTCAAAGCTTACAACAAGGTCTTTCGTACTATATTTATTGAGTTATGACCCCCCCCACCTTTTAACTTGCAGAGTAAACGGCCATGGGGTGTTTGGAGTGAAACCAAAAGTCAATTAGGATGAACCATTGACTCATTGAACCATTGGAGAGGGGGGAGAGGGGTGAAATAAATAGGCTTATTTTAATTGTTTGACTTTTTACTATAAAGTGCCACTCTGTTTATTTTGTATTAAGCTGCATTGTTTTTATTGCAAAGTAAGGAGAGCATGGGGTATACTAAATATTCTGTTTCAATACCCATGTCTGATATTTAATGATTTCTGTGAATCTTATGGATCAGTTTAATACTTTTGAGTATTGCTGTAGCTGACCTATACTTGACGTCACCATTATAAATGGCTGTTTAGCACAATTGACAGGTGGTAGTACATTAATGTGCTTTTACGTAGCTAATTCTTACACTTTTTGTTTTTCTTTGTGTTGTAGTGTTTATGGTGCAACTCAAACAAGAAGTGTATCGATTACCCAGTGAGGACGATCCTTCCTCCCAGGTCTCTGTGTGAGCTGCCCTCTGCCAGATGGGGAGTCTGCTGGGGTAAGGCATTGTCTCACTATCTCATGAGAAACTGTATGGAACATTTTGATTACAGTTAAACTGACTTAACTTGTCCTACAACTTTGCCAAAAGCTTGTTTCTGGCACTTTTTTAGTTGAAACACAAAATGAACACTGTCATTAAACTGTTTGGTATTGGAATGGTGGAAAAATACCAAGAAACTTACAGGATTATTGTTCTAAGAAGTTTCTTGCTGGTTCCTTAATGTGCCTTTGCAAAAACAATGAATACAAAAGAAAATAGGACCCCATGTTTTGGGAACCTTGGTTGAGATTAAATGTATGGACATTTGGTACAAGCTGTGTGCTTTCCTTTTTATCCCTATGCAACTCTTTAGAGTTTAAAACTGCATTAAACATACAAAGACATTGCAGACATCAAAACCTCTGTCTAAATGTATTGCCAGGTTTCTTTTTACTCTTACTCGATCTTGTGATCGAATGTGTATTGGTAATATCTGGAGGCACGTGGTAGTCCTTTATCCCACTTAGTTTTATATAGATCTAGAAAACGGCTCATCCAATTGTGATGAAACTTGGAAATGCTTCAGATATAAGAAGATGCCTATCCATCTGTCTGTACACAGACAGCATGATACATAAAAAAAATGATCAGCAGAAATGGAACACCGACAAAGAGCGATTTATCAGATTGCTCTCTGTTGTATTGGTTGTTGCGGTATCCCTGGTGATGTTTGTTGTGTGGACTACAAACTTGGAAAATATAACAGCAACATCTGAAGGGAGATCTGTCACATTTAAATTTGAGAGTACATATTGTGGATGTAGGTCATGATCTACATTTATTTTATTTTTTTTTCTGGTGACCTACATGTTGCCTCTCCGTCTCAGATTTTCCTAGAAAAATTCACCTGGGGGTTTTCAGACACAGTCAGTTCAGAAATGATTGCCATTATTTATTTATTTTTTAATTTTGTTCTACTCGTAATTAATCGGGCTGTTCAAAAAACAGAATCAAATGAAATATATTATGAAACCTTATGTTTATTGCACACTGAGCTGCTGAAGGCAGTATCTTGGTAACTGGTTTTGTCAAAACTGCATGCAGACACTGTCACCTAATGGGTTAGAAAAGCAAGCTTTTCTTTATCTTTATTGTTGTTTTTTAACAGAAATTGATGTCCACCTAACTAACTTGTTTACCTGCACTGTTGAGTGTGGCACTAAGCTAAATAGCTGCTAAACCTTTAACAGACCTACATCTAGCCCATAGTTAAAATTCCCCCTGTAGCATAGTATTTAACACTGTCACCATTGGATTATTTCTTATTCAAATTTTTGCTTGCCTAATGAGAGACAGGTTTCTGAGTGTGTATTCCGAGTGTTAGAAAGTAGACGTCCCTTTACTGTGGAATGATCGTGATGTGTGATAATAAGAATGCTTGGAAGGGTTCTAGAACATATTTGTTTTCCATCACGGGCTACTCTGTAAAACTAATACTGTAGGGCTGTACAGATGCTGAAGGTGCTGCATCATGACTGAAATGCCAAAAGGTAAAACAAAAAAGAGGCTTTCCTTCATATTTAATATTTTAATCTTTTTTTTTTTTTTGTTTTTGGCCGAATGTTAACTGAATTAGTTTGCATTTTTTTTTCAGTGGATTTCCAGGCTTTGATCATCGCCATGTCTGTGATATTAGGAGCTCTTCTGCTTGCTGTTCTCATTTGCTGCTGTTGCTGCTGCAGGAAAAAGAAGGTTAGAGGGTGAGTGTCTCAAATTTACCTCCGAAAGGGGACTTTTGCCTGCAAGTGTCCATGAAATGTATAGCTTTACTCTGGAAGCTGTTTCATGTAATGAAACTTCCATGCGGTATATTTGCAGAAATGTTTTCCAGCTGCATCTGCTCTACTTTCAAAAAAGATTTTGTGTGTACTGCAACTAAATTGTCTGATTTCGTTGCAAAGAAATGATGCAGTTTCTGTTCGTTCAAAATTTAACATGTTTTTGCTTTGGGTTTGTTTCAGACCAGATAAAACTGAGGAAAAAATCAACCGTCAGAATGAACAGAGGAAGATCCGCCAGGAGGAAAGGTAAGCAAACAAAAGGTCCTGTACAGTGACGGATTTATAACAAAGTTCCACAATAATAAAATTAAAGGGGTAAACTGCGGTGGATCTTAATACTGCTGCATCTTCAACATGCTCAATCCTTAACCTTAAAAGAAACACCAGCTGAATTTAATAAATTAAAGAACTGGGGTATTAAGATTATCTGAGGGCAGATTCTATTTTGCATTATGCATGTCTGGAGAACCTATTTTTTCAATTGATAAAACTTGTTAAGTACATTCTTTAGCACAAGTTATTACGAGCGTCTGTCTTTCTGACTATCTTGCTGTGTAACGCAAGGACATTTATTTAGCTATCATTTGGTGTATTAGAACATAATATGGAGTCATCAGTTTTGTATCAGATATGGCAGCAAAATGTGTGCAATATAAACATTCTGAAAGTTAGATTTTGTCTTTTGATTTGCAATCAATCCATTAATTGTACCCTGAAAGACCATTTTTACTTATGCCATTGCAGGAAAGCTGAGATGAGGGTCAGACATGATGAAATCAGAAACAAGTATGGTGAGTAGCTTAATAAGTCTGGCAGTTTGTATTTACAAAACAACATTCATCACCTCTATCTAAATGTGCTTTATAATTAAGTGACTTTGTTGAGAAACTAGTTATGCGGAAATGTGCTTGTAAATACCCACTTCTGTTTCAAAGTATGCAAATAACCCAGCTTATTGGAATAATGCGTGTCTTGTAAGACAATAAAATCTATTAACTCTTTTCACTGTGCTGGTTTAAAGAAAGTAGGATGTGTTATGCTTGCAGCCCCATCTTCTAAAACTATGGGAATAATACATTCCTTACCCTATTATCACTCTTGGTGTACAGTATCAAATTGTGGTTTGTCAGCTTTGCAAAAAATAGGTTCGGTGTTCATCTAACTGGGTCATGTAACCCGAGGAACAATTTGTTGGTACAGATCCTTCTTGGAATCGCTGTTCTCCTTTTCAGGCAAAATACCAAAAATAACTTGGTTAGTTAAGAAAAGTTTTATATTCAGCAGTTTTTCCTTCATTAAGAAGTAGTCAAGAATAATCTCAAAGTTAATTCATCAGGGGTCCCCAAGTGGCTCACCTGGTGAAAGCATGGCCACGTGGTGTGTCTGGCGAGTCATGCAGTCTGGGGAGTGCAGGCTCGTCTCCTGGCAAAGTCGCCAGTCTTTGCTGGGGATTCTGGAGGTTGTGTCAAATTGGCACTGCAAGGAGCATAATTGGGCATTCTAAATTGGGGAGAAAATAAAGGATAAAATAATTCAATTCAGCAATAGAAAAACATAATCTTTCTTAGGCTGAGACCAAATAAAAACTTTGACAACTGCTAATCGCACTTAACAAATCTATTTCATTGCATTTTATTTTTATAAGTAGAAGAAATAAGAAAACGCTATTAAATAGTTTTGTTAAGTGCGATTAGTGGGTTGTCAAAGTTTTGATTTGGTCCAGGCCTTAGTTCAAAAAAATATTATTATAATCTTGTCTTTCTAGTGTTAATTGCATTTTTTAGAACTAGATAATTATCTTTTTTTTTTTTTTTTTTTTTTTTGGGGGGGGGGGGGGGGGGGGATTTAGAAATTGTTCGTATCCATATTTGATGTTTGGCTGTAAAATATTAAAATAATCTGAAAGCAAACACTTCAGTACCTTTAAATCAGAAACATTTCTAGACCTCATTGGCCCTGAAAAGGTTAAACATTATGTTTAACCAAATGGATCAAACTACTACAAATAAGTCAGATCCCCTAACTGTTTCATGTGCCCTCTGCTGGTGTCAAAGGAAATCTGTTGTGTCTCTGGCATCAGTTGAAGACTGTGTGCACGTGTGCTTATTTGAACATTTCTTTGCTGCCAGGCTAGATAGAACTATTAAAATCTTTGTTTGAACATTTACAATCAGTACATTCTTGAAGATCTTGGAAATCTTAGCATATTAAATCAGTGGTTATTTATTATATTGTAAAGTTTTTTAACTCAAGTAGACAAACGAGTGTACAGGAACTGTCCGAAATGTCTTTTTTAATACAGTTTCTTAAGATTGACCTTAGTTTTCTAAGTAAGTCTTTTAAAGTTATGAATGTATGTGTGTGTGTGTCTGGCAAATGAGAATTGGCCATGTACTGTGACCTTGCCCTGTGTGTCAAAGGTTCCCTACAGTCCTTTAAAGTCCCTTAGTTTACTTTGTCTCTGTACACAGTTAATTATTTCGTTTTCTGTTTTTTTTAGGATTGGCTAAGGAGAACCCTTACTCCAAGTTTGAGAACAATTAACTCCACTTGGTCAACAGCCAGAAAACTTCATAATCCTTTTTTCCAAACCAGTGACTTTTTAATAAGCTATTTCTCCCACAAACCAGAACTTGCCATCCTCGGTATTGCTAGTTCTAAATTTCTACATCCACTTTAAGTAAATAAAGCGGGGATGGTTGAGGTGGTGGTGTACGATGGAAATTAATTTCCAGCATGAAATATTTCAGTGTTTATCTTTGACATAGTTCACCAGTTTTATACTGGATAGCTAAGGTTTTTTTTTGTTAATGGCTTGTCACAAGTGCCAGCCCTTAGAATTAAATATGTTTTTGCTGCCTTGTGCTAAAAAGCAAGGTAGCGATACTGTAGCTTACACTTGTTTTAAATGTTTTTCTTGGGTAAGATTTAAAACATTTATTATAACCAGATAAGCATTTAAAGTAGTGTACAATATTTTAGAATTCTATACATGACTGCAAAAGAGTGGAAGAGATTAAAGAACGTAAAAATCCATAACACAATCTGCAAGAGATAAACCGTGGCTTTAAGAAAATAGAGGCGCTTCTACTGGAGCAGGACACCAGGGTGATTATGAAACACCAAAGGCAATTCCTTGTATATAAAAAGTGTAAACCTGCACTAGGTTTCTAGTATGCTATTAACAAGATAATATGGACCTGCTGATATAAAACTTCTGTTTTTAAAGGAAGAAATAGCTAAAGTCACTGTATCTGGGGTTTTTCTTTTTTTTCATACTTCCCATAAATATAATTTCAAAATCATGTTTGAATCCTTTTTTTTTTTTTTTTAAACTATTTTTTGCCATTGGGATAAGGTGAAAAAAGTTGTAATGCTAATATTAAAAAACAAACAAAAAAACCCAAAACATTCTCTTATATCTTTCTGTAGGCTGGTTTGAGAATAATGAAACTCGGTATGTAAACTGCTGCATCCTGGTACCACAGGGGAAGAAATGTTAATGTGGATTTTGACTGATCGTTGGCTTTCATTTGCTGTTGCACCACTTACAGTAAAACAATGGTGTTTGGTAGCAGCAAAAGCAATAGTCACTGAGTTTATAAGGAAAAAACAGTTGTAATTCTTCATAATAGCCTAGGCCATATTGTATAAGCTATCCAAACTATAAATGGGGAAACAGTGTTCATTTAAAATGTTGTTGCAGAACATTATGTTTATTTGATGATAACCATACTGTTATTTCCTTTTGATTTAGTTGTAAAGTAAAACAAATGTTGTGGGTTGTTTTAAGTTTGAAAGCATAGCAGTATCAGCAGTAAGCCAGAAATATATTGTAACACATTTAAAATAGTTATGTGAAACATCATCAGAAAAGCTGTTATTTCTACAGTGGTCCTATTGAATTCATTAGGAAGCTGTGAATGTACTATTCTTATTTATCTTCATGGAAAGAAGGCATACTATTGAAATGCATATGCATTTGTTACAGGAATCTGTTTTACAATAGCCAAGCATGTATTATTGTTCAACTGTTGGAACCTTTTTTAAGCCTTTTCAAGGAATGATAACCATTAGCACTAGCAAGTGCAACAATAGCCATTTATGCTAATTTATGCAGATTTTAGAAAAACTAAAGCAGCGCTATAGATTAACAGACCTAAACACTTACCTGTGCAGTAGGGCAGCACAGGAGACATTAGCTTGAACCTTGGTAATCTTCTAATTATTATTTAGCTTTTATCCAAAGGGATTTACAGGCGCTAGGGGGTGAACTATGCATCAACAACTGCTGCTGCAGAGTCACTTACAATAGGACATCGGTTTTACGTCTCATCCGAAGGACAGAGCATGGTTATCACTCCTTTAATCAGCCATGAAATTTTCCTACAGAAAGGAAGCGGGGGCGGGGCGGGGGCCCCGGGGGGGCGGGGGCGGGGGTTTAAAATTAAGGACTTGAGGGGTAGAGGGAAGGCAAGCACTCCTTTGTTTGTGATAGAATGTTTACATTGGGGTGAAAAGATACTAAACCTGTTTTAAATTCTGTGCTCACAAAAGTATGTAGAAGCAAAATTGACTCCTCTTTTTCAGGTGTATTTCAATATATTTGAGCCAACTAGAATTCCTTGTTCATATTAGTTGCATTTTGTACATCATTTAGAACTATTGTATGATAATTGCTAACTGGTTACACTGTTAATATTCTATGCAAAAAAAGTAGTATTTGTGTAGTAATTTACATGTTTTACACATTTTTTAAAGGCATCATAGTTGCCTCGAAAGCAATCAATTGCACCTTACTGGGGAGAAGTAATGTTTTTAATGGGAGCGCTTCTTTTGAACAGGTGTATGCATTTAAATACCGGTATGTTTAGGATTGAGGGGGAGGCGGCAATATTGTTGTTTGTGTGTGGTGTGTGTGTGTTGTGTTTTTTTTTTAAATACCAGCCAATTAGAATCCTGACTGGGAAATATTTCTACCGTGGACACTGGCTAGGGTAGACTGGAACAACAACCATCTTTTTTTTGCCAATGACCTAAGGGTTAAATAAAGCAATTATTGGTAGGTATACACTCCAAAATAACTACAGCTACTTCAAAGGTACTTTGGTTTAAAGATACATCTGCTGTCTGCCCCCCCTCTTTGTATGCCTCTTAGATTTGTGTTTTGTAAAGTAAGCCTTGTGTCTCTATTTTAATGTAACATATGGTAGTAATGCAACTCTGCACTGAGCAATCCTATTTCTTTTAATTTTTTTTAACCTTGCACCAATACAGCAAACCATGGCATATCATGGGGTTACAGTTAGGTTATTCTTTCACTGCATGAAAGGTCGGTTGGTTTCTTCATCAGTCTGTAAGAAAAGGCAACTGATGAATATTGTGAAGGAATGTGAATCATTTAAAAAAAAAAAAAAAAAAAAAAAAAAACTACTGCATGGACCATGAATTTGTTTCACCAAGCCCAACTACCTTCTAACCCTTTTTTAACCAGCTACGTTTTCTAGAAGATCCATGAAATGCCAATTTTGCTTTTGTAAAACGTCCTTCATTTTAGTGGGTAGCGCTTAACTATACAAAATGTACAGTTTAGAACAAGTATGCTTTCCCCCCACAAGCTTTTGCAAATTTAGGATTTGGCTAAATTCAGGCTACACTGAATCCTGATACTGAGTATGCTTGTAATTTGAATCTTTGTCAAAATAAGAAATTGTATTATATTGTTTTATTTTTTCCTGGAGAGCTTGTATAATGTAGTATGTAGAAGCAATATATGTTAAATTGATTTCTGTATGCTTTCAAACTTGCTCAGTAAGTTAGCTGTTCATAATATGTTAACCACACAGTAATGCTTATATAACTATTTGTAAAGGTTAGCTTTAACATACTGTAGGTATGAACTTAATCTTAACACTTTTGACTTACAGGGTGGACCTGACACATTTGTGTAATTTCATATATTAATAAAATAGTCCACTGTTAAAATTGTTCTTGATGTTTTTTGGTTGGTTTCTTTTGTTTATTTATATTTTGTAATGACTCACAGAATGAATGGATATCCTTAATATAATTAAACCCAGGACAAGTTTGAGTTTTTGTAAACACCCAAAATGTAGAAATATTAAAGGAAACAATAAATTCACTGACACGTTTCAGCTAAAGTCAAAACATTTGTCACTGAATTTACTAAATTTCTTATTTCAAAACTGTAAACACATAAACCACCACACAACTGACAGGCACTCCCTTGACACACCTTTGCAAAATGTATTTTTGTGCTGGAAGCAAATGGAACAAGCATATTGACTGGAATAGCATCCCAGAGGAAGTTGTGTTTGAACAAAGATCAGGGGCCTGTACCACCCTCTCTATTTAAGAGTTATTTATTTTATTTCTCATTGTTGTTTGGAGGCACTCCCTCAACTCTGCCCTCTGCCCTTTGGCATTACTGCATGTCTTGTGTGTGGACTTGGCAAAGTATGATTTGGCTGAGAGTGAAAATATATTAATAGAATCTAGATGGTGATTGTACTGATGAAATGTGTTCGGAAAAGCTTATACTGTACAATAACACTTGATAAGTGGAATTATAGAAAGCTCTACAATGAATTGAAGACAACACTGGAGTGAAGATGACCCCTTTTATACCAGAGGTGTGCTCTTGTCATGATAACATGATGATAGAAGATTTTTTTGGCAAACAAACATGGAAAAATAAATTGTTTTATACATTCAAAAAGTGATCTAAAGAATACCCTGTGTGGATTTATTAAATTAAATATATACATATTGTGGAAGATTTAATGTTTTAAAATTCCCTATCTTCTTTATTAAGTAGTATTTGACTTTCATATTAAAATCTATAGGTTCCATAGAAAAAAATCTAAATAAAATCTGAGGATAATACTTTTTAATCATCTAGTCTGGAATTGCTTTATATAGCTATCACAGCCTGGTGTGTCGTTCCATTTATCTGTATAATGTTATATAAATTACAGAATACAATTTGCATAACAAATTAATTAGTCCTCATGTAAAACAAATATGCCAATTTTTTAATGGTTTTAATAATACTCTAAAACCTCATAACAGGTATATAATAGTTTTACATATTTACTATATAAAGAAATAGAGTGTTAATTCTTGTGAAGTGTACAATCAAAATAAATTAACAGTACGTCTGAATATCTGAGACCTAAAAAATGGGCCATTGCCCCTGGGTACAACCAAATATAGTTGAGGGTGTATGACGTATTTCCGCGCGTCCCCGTGAATTGAATGGATGCTCATCCATGACACTCGCGCGCCCGGAGAACAAATGTCACGTGATAAACGACCCTCCAATCAATGAGCTGGCTTCCAGCGAAAGGCGCGTTCCCGAAAGCGGCAGAGACAAGCAGGGGAGTTGATTCAAAAGCAGTTCCTGATAAAATTAATATAGTAACTTGTAATTGAGCGTTAACATGTCTGATGAGAAGCCAAAGGTGAGATGTACTGTATTTTCATTAATGTTGTCTTCTTCTTTAAAATCATTAACATTATGATTAATGTGTACAATTGTAAGCGTTTCATTGGCGCATAGGTTGCCGCATTGTTGGAGGTAGAAAAAAAAACAACAAAGGTCTGCAAAATTAAAACATGTCCGTGTTTTCCTAATTGTTTTTTCTCATTGTATATTTGATGTTTTTTCTTCCTTTTTTATTTTTTATTTTTTAGAACAAGCAGGTTTATACCACGGGAGTCGATAGCTTCCATTGAAACTGCGCCATTGTTTATTTGTACCGCGCAATTCATTTTCTAATTCAGTCCAACGCGATTTTATTTGTGAAAGCGCAATGGAGTAAAGCCGCGATACGTTTTCGACGTAAATATTACAATATTACTAGCAGGTAGTACAGGTATACCTAAACCTCCGTTTCTCGAGCATCCAATAAAATGTGTAAGTTGCCGTACGTAACGTGTGTGTGTGTGTGTGTATATATATATATATATATATATATATATATGTATGTATATGTATATATTCTGTATTCACATTGAGTATGGACATACTGTTTTTTCATCTGTTGCCTTGGTTGCCATTTCAGATGTTTGCAAACAGGCCCGTGCAGTCACAAAAAACGATTTACTGCTACATTAAAAATGAAATTGGCACCGTGGGCCGAAATGTTTATAAATACATTCTTGTTGATTTTAAATTGTACTGCAGACTCATAATTTGAATCGAATCTAAGTTTGCCAGCGTTAGTTCATGACTTCAACCTAGTAACCTGAATTGTCATGGTTCAAAGGCCCGATAACATTAAGGCATCCTGACCCCAACTTAATATAGCATATGAACTGAAACTGTTCTCCTTACAGTCCTCGTCTTCTGTTGTTTTACGGTAGGCTAGAGCGGACATATGTATAGAGCTGAACTTCCTGAAGACAAGGTAGATGTTACATTGAAATAGTTACCCAGCGGACCTAAAAAACGTTTCCAGACGTATATTACTCAAGTGTTGTACTTGGACAACAATTCATATCGGTTAAGTAAAGGTGTTTATCATATCAGATTATGCAGTAACTTTCTTAAGGTTTCTCGTAATAAGGATTTTCTGTAGAAATCTACCTTGAAAATTGCTATGCAGCAGTGCCCTCTTGTTGTAGAAATACTTTGGCTGGTAGTGACTTTTTTTTTTTTTTAAATTATTTGTTTTTAGGATCCAGTTAAAACTGAGAACGACCACATTAACTTGAAGGTGGCTGGCCAAGATGGGTCAGTTGTCCAGTTTAAAATTAAAAGGCACACTCCCCTCAGCAAACTAATGAAAGCGTACTGTGAAAGACAGGTAAGAAAAAAAAATGACCTGGAAAAAACATAGCGGCTTTGAATGCTGTTATCAGAATCATGTGTTCAAGTGCATGCTGATAGCAGCTGTAGAAACCATACTTCAATTCTGTAATTAAACTGTACAACATTTACAGCAATCTTGTTGTTAGGTCTTATTGAATTGATGAAATGTAAGTATAAAAAAGAGAGGAGGCATATTGGTAAAAGATGCCAAAACAATTGTGAGCTCCAGTCTGTTTGTTGATGGTAGGGTTTATTCTATGGTTTTGATAGGATGTGCTACCTGTGCCTTTGATTTCTCGTGTTGTAGCAAAATGACAATGTGGTCAAAACAGGATGACTGCAAAGCAAAGCCAGTGGAGAGATTTATTTTTATCTTGCAAAAATTATGAATGCATGAACTCGGACCAAATGGCTTGTTTAGTTTAGTGCCTTTCTCATGACTTCAGCCAGTGTTGAGCCCCAAATTAAAATGTGCGCTTTGTGCTAGACCAGAGGTTTCTGATATTTAAATGTTTTTGCTGGATGTAATTCTTCAACAGTCTACAGTATTCAACTGATGTACGTTTACACTGCAAAGTACCAGTACAATGCTGATGTTTGGAAACAATTAGTCTTGCATAAGGAGTAATAGGTTAAGATTGTATAACTTTTGTGGTTATTTTTTTTAGGGTTTGTCAATGAGGCAAATTAGATTCAGGTTTGACGGTCAGCCAATCAATGAAACCGACACACCTGCACAGGTAAGAATGGTCCCTTTTATAAAAACAAATGCATGAAGAGTTCTGACATGGACATAATGGTTAAGTCGTCAAACTACTGTCAAGACTTTCTGATCAAACTCCTTTGTATAAAGATAAACCTATCTCCACAAATATATGGCTTGCCACTGGTTTGCTATTGATGACTCATTGACTTCAGTGAAATCTAGGACTTATTCGCAACATTTGTCTACTTTTTAATACCCACTTTATTGAAAATACTCAGTCCATTCAGATATCAAAAGTAAACAAACCAAGCATGTTTTTTCATTAGTCGTTCGGTCGATAGCGTCTGGGTATAATTAATTGTAACTTTTTTTTAGGGTGTATTGAACTGTGCGTTATACCAGTGGCTGGAATTTAGATTTAGTACAGCAATCTTTCACTGTCATCAAGGTCAAAAAGTCTAGTTGACGAGAGTCTGTGTGTTGAAAAAGATAATGGCAAAACATCTCTACTAAACTTGAATCATACTCCGATTTTGTGGTTTGTTTTACAGGCCCCTGATTTTAAACACTTCTTGGACTAGCTAATGTTAAGAAACCAATTGTGACTCAAGTTAATTCTGTTAAACAAAAAAAACTAAACACTGATCTTTGTGATAACATTGCAAGCAATGCTCCAAAAAAGATGTGTATTCAAGGTAAGATTGGTTTGTTTTTCAGCTTGAGATGGAAGATGAAGACACTATTGATGTATTTCAGCAGCAGACCGGTGGCGAGTGCTAAAGCTACATCTCCCTTCTTACAAGGGACTGCGGACCCTGATCAGACCCACTTCACTAAGCTCTGTCTGACATTTTTCAGATTATTATTTTTTTTTTTTTAAATTGAAATTTATCTGAAAGGCATTTGGCAGTTCTTGGTTTTTAATCCCTGGTTGCATCATGGGTACCTGATTTGGGTCTGGTTTGGACATAATTTGCTAGCAGATAAACTATTTGTGTAAGAGGAGGGGGTGGGGGGGACGGACGGGACTGTCTTAAAATTTACATTTTAAAATGGGAACTAAGACTCCGTGGGGTGGGGTCTGGGGTGCAATTGATGATTTAAACTGCCATCACGGTGCATTTACAAGGTACAGACAAGTATGACTTTGTTTCTTTATTTGTCTATTAGAATAGCCATCCCCATAAGCCCTATATTTTTTGTAGGGGTTGACTCCAAAACAGGTTATTGTTCCAGCAAGGTTCTAAAATGTGCTTTTTGAATCCCACGTAGAAGGCAGTGTTTTAGACTGGGTAGTTGAAATAATTTCATACATGCCTGGGTGCAGTACTTTTTTAAAACATCAAGTATTTCTGTAGTGTTTTGCTGGAACAGTAACCATATACAAAAGGATAAAGTGTGTAGCAGCATAAGGGACTCCAGAACCACACTCAAGCTAATATTGCTTTTCCTCACAAGAGCGTGCTTTAAAAAAATGTAATAAAATAAATAAATCCAAGAATTTATTTTAATGTGCTCTATAAAAAAACAAAAACAAATAAATTGTCTGCATTTTAATATCAAACCTGATCAAGTTTTTGATTATTTTTTTTTGTGTGGGGAGTGTGACATAAAGCAAAATAATAAAAAGTCTCAAGTAGACTGAAATGGATGTGTTTTTTTTTCCTTATTCCTTACCTGTATTGTGGCGAATAAGTGGATGTTTGCTCTGCCTTGACTGCATTAGGGCATTTCTCCATTAACATGACTATTCTGGTCTAAAAGAAAGCTTCACCAGTAGTTTGCAATCTTGTTAGCGGAGAACATTTTAATTGTATTTCTTTCTGCATTTTCTTTTTCATCAGGGTAGAAAATTCCACTGATTCTGTAATGTTTCTCTACTGACTTGTACATTTATTTGTTGTTCTTTATTACTGTATACAATAAATATAGTTTGGTAATCAGATTGCCTGTCGTGTCAATTTAAGAAAACACTCCTATAGTATACCTAATTTCAGTGGAGGCTTAAATTGAGTTGAAAAGTAATCGCCAGTGGGGAAACTTCGGTATTCAGCTTCTGAATGTCATGACGCACTGTGTCACGTTCAACACATCATGTGCAAACTACTGTCAATATCAATTTAATACCTTTACAAAAAGAAGCTGACTTTTCTTTCTTTGAGCAGTGTTTTTACTTTAAAAATAAATCTAACATTGGCAATGCTTTTTTTTTTTTTTTTTTTTAATAAAATATAGACATACATAATTGCATCTGATAAACCTCTCTACTGAGGGAACTTTGAAAACCTGACTGTCGGCTTTTTGTTTTAACAAACAAAGCATACAAATTGAAGTGCAATAGCAGTGCTTACTCGGATGACATCATGGGGCCCTGTTGAAAAATAAACTGGTTTTGTGGGCATTTAAACCTTTATTTGCCAATCGGCTTAACACTAAGGGTTTAATACCAAAAACGAAATCCTGTTTTGTTAAATAATTTTAAATCTGCATAAAGTCGGCTCGTCTTTTGTGGGAACTGTATTTCAATGAACTACTTATTTTTGTGCTACATAATGCAACCTGAAGAATACTTCTAACATTACTACAGGCATAAAAAGGTAAAAAATACACATCACATACTATACCCAGAATTTTGTAGACATTTGTGTGAGTGTATATATGTGCACATCAGAAATATATAGTGACGGGAAAGAGTCATTCAAAGGTTATTGCCCATTCCAATTAAGGTACTTAACCCTAACCTGACTGTATTTGTTTAAAATATTATTTCTAGCATATTGTATTGTTGGCTCATATTTAATGTTATATTTTCCATTTGTAGATGAGGGGGAGTTCTGTTGCTATCACACAACAACCATGGGTTGCAGCTTCTAAAAAATAATAATCATAATACGTTGTTACACAAATCTCAACCTTGGAAAATCCATTTGCAAAAAGAAGTTAAGCCAAAGAAATTACATTTGTTATTTTTATACACAGTAGAAGCGTGTTTCATTGGGGACCAGATCTCGTAAATTGTTTTCTTCTGTTCAAAACAGTGGTGGAAAACAGTTTCCATTCATCAAGAAGGGTGGGCATCTGACACATTTTAAGTGGTGGAATTGGTGTGTGCATCTTTGAGGTGGTGGTGTGCAGTACCAAACTTTTTTTTTTTTTTTAATGAAAATGAATATATCATTTGGTGGATTATATGTTTAAGCAATGGTTGCATTTCTAATAATTTATATATCATGTTAAAGGTTTCTGAGTTGGGAGACTGTGATATGAATTTCCTTGAGATATACTGTTGAACTACAATTGATAAAATATTTAGTGAATATATTAGGTATAGTATTTTGATCTGTATTTTTATTTAATTGGCTGCTTGTATACATTATTATAAGTTATACACCTTTAAAGAAGGATACAGCACTGGTACTGTTTTGTTGGGATTGTACCACAGTATTGATTAAACATAAAAGGTGAAACTGCTGATTGTAATCGATGACGTACAGCAAATGCATTGTTACACTTAGTGAAGACCTGAACATCAGCCATCCGTCCAGAGGAGGCACTGTGGTTTCCATCAAGCAACAGGGTAAACCCTCTTGGAGACGTACCTTTTCTCGTTGTTATCACAATAGCCCGGAAAAGATTCTATGCGACTGCTACGTTTGTGATGGTGTTGTTATTATTTATAAGGCGATACTGAAATTATTTCTTTTCGTTCTTCAACCTTGTTAGTATACAAAGCTTTTTGAGCATGGCGGGGACAGCGCTGAAACGACTCATGGCGGAATATAAACGTGAGTATACTCGTGCATTACACGCTATCTGAAGTTCAAAACTTGGCACGAAATAATATTTGCAAACAAACACAACTGCTGTTCCATTCTGTTGTCAGCTTTTGCCCAGTGATGTTAATTGCTTCTCCATGTTAAAGTATTGTGTTGCTTTGTAGTGCTCTGTGCTGTCATAACTAGTAAGTACTATTAAAAACAGTTGTGTAGTGTCCAGGAAACTACATGCAGGGCTACTCAACTTTAACTTACTGTGAGCAATTAAAAAATTTGCAGAAGAGCTGGGGGCCACAGTATTTGTATACATCGTTTTTATTAATATAGTTGGTATATAGTTGGATATGATTTGCACGTAATACGTATGGCATACATAAATAATACTGTTAGATGAAAAATAAGGCAAAGACTCGTTGCTTTTTTTTTTTTTTTTTAAATAAGAAAGATACGGCGACATGTTTAAGAATGGGGTTGACAACAACGCAATACTATATAAGTGAAAGTACTGGCATCTGTGGTTCATTTCAGAAAATCGAGGGGCAAACTCAATGGACGAGTCCGTAAGAAGATACTTCACATATGATTGGTCACGCAATGTTGTCACCTGTAATTGCAAATGCAAAGTTGAACATTTGTGAACTCGTTTTTTATGCATTTTAACCTTTTGCTAGTTGCCACGCAATTTAAAATGAAGCTTTTCGCAGCTCACTTCCAATCGGCCATGGCTGACTGAAGTCGAGGTGACACGTTTCATAATGGGGTTGCAAGTGAGCCTTCTTAACACAGCGATAGTCTTCTCGCACAGCAAGCACATTGGTTTCCCATTAACCTCACTAAAACAAATTCAGATTCCCAGTTAGGATTGAATGCTCTGTGTTCATCGACGGTTTTGCTTTTTTTAGTTGCCATTTCTTTCTCCTTTACATCAGTTTTTTGAATGACAGACATACTATTTGATACACAACTGTGTTCTAAGATTCTCTAGATTCGTATGTAAGGTTAAAAAATATAAACACTGCATGCTAAATGTGGGTATCTTGCCATTGATCTCTGACCTAGTATGAGGGTGTATGATATTGCAGGTTTCTGCTGTACAGTACAGTTTTGACTTGATCTTTTTCAGACTTTTTGCTCCATTGTGCTGTCAATTCTGGGATGGTTTCCCTGTCCACAATATTTACCCCAGTTGTTTGATAGGTTGGAACTGATGTACAGTTAATTTATTAACCAGATCATTGAAGTTGTGTGTTTTAGGTGTAACAGTTATAAAATCATATTGATCTTCAAAATGTAAAGGATGTGTAAATCATAGACAAGTTAATTTCTGTACAGTACTTTTTCTGTCCTATAGGTGGTGCAATTGCACTACTCTTATTAAAATCCTGACAAAAGAAACCGAGCTTCTCAAATGTAATTTAAACATTTATCCACAACATTTAAGCACTGAACAAAAATAAATAAATAAAAAACACACGTACAGTAAGTGAAACATGGGAAAGCTTGACAGTGGCCATTCGGAAACGCCTGGAATTTTGAGCTGTCTATTTATTTATTGATTTGGCAGACGTCTTTATCCAAGGTGACTTACAAATGTTACAGGGCAGTATAGGGTTGCAGTGCAAGTTTAATATTTAAATACATTATAGTTTACAGTAAGTGCAAATAATACAACTAGGATGCAACAAGTGAGGATTACAAGAAGTTATATCTACAATGACTTATTAGTAGTGCAGATGAATATTAAATGTGACTCATTCAACTTGTATGTTTTAAACTGCATTAGCTTTATCTGGGCACAATATTCTTTTATATAAAAAAAGTAAATTTGTCTAGACAGTATTCAACTAATGCCATTATTTCTCTATTTAAGAGATTCAATGTAAAAAAAAAATATATATATATATAAAAGGAAATTTAATCAGAGCTGAGGAGTCTTTCTATAGTTTAAAAGATTGAGTAACAACAGAGCTTCCTGTATAATTTTCCTTCCTATTCTATTCAGCTTAACACACTGCAGACATCTGTCAACTGGATTGTGTTCACTATGGCTGTGCATTCTGTTTGCTATCTCATTACTTCCTTCTGTGGGGCCACCTGGGTTTTATTTTCCTTCAATTCTCAGGCACAATGTATCTTTATTGAGATTAAAAAAAAAAAACTCCATGTATTATTTTGGTGTAAGTTGCTGTTCTGCAGTCGTATTTAATTGTACAGTTTAACAATGTCTTGGTGTCTGTTTGTACTCTATGGTATCAATGCATCATTCCACAGCCTTTATCAGAAAGCAAGCCTTGGTGACAGTCCAGTTTATTTAAATTCCTCGGAGTAAAAAAAAAAAAAAATCTCTATACGGCAAGAAATACAGCACAC
Organism: Polyodon spathula; assembly: GCF_017654505.1. Lineage (NCBI taxonomy): Eukaryota > Metazoa > Chordata > Actinopteri > Acipenseriformes > Polyodontidae > Polyodon > Polyodon spathula. The sequence goes on from NC_054544.1 coordinate 19,465,995, forward strand.
CCTTTGTGGTCATTCCACCTCACTTCAGAAATTAAGTTTTTATAAGCAGACTGCTAAATAACGATTTAAGCAGAAAACAACAGAGAATAATATGGTAATACACATAATAGGATATTTAACAGGTAAGAAATATTACATTATGAAGATGTAAATGGTACCAGCAATGGACCCCAAAGGTCTGCCTGTGGGAAAATGTATGTCTTGTTCCCACAACAGCAGGTAACATAATCAGGAATACTGATGTATTGGTAGGGGAACTAAGGTCATTACAATCTTCTACTCTGTGCTTAATAACTGCTTTTGTGCAATTTGTTTTATTTTACATTTTAAAATAGTTACCGTAGTTATGTTGAGAAAATGATCATGCACTCCAAACTATTGAGAAATACACAAATGTGGCCATGGCAACTGTTATTGGATATCCTTTTTGGGGTGTTTGTAGTAATGTAAGATAAGTTTAATCAGTTCACCTATTCAAGTATCAGGTGGTAGTGTTCTACTGTAAACAACGTGATAAACTATTGTGCTCTTGTCAAACTGCTTTGAATATTATGTACGTCTTGCTGTTTCCAAATGGCTGTCATCCTTCTGCACAGTGAAAAGCAACACAGTCAGCTGTGTACACCAACACTGCCAAGCTGTTAATCATTGTATTCAGTCACCCCAAGTGCCATGCTGCTTAATGCTTAGTTAATGAACAGTGTAATGAAATACTGTGGGTTGTTTCATTATATGATAGATAGACTTGACCATTGGAGAAGTTCCATCAAAGATTTCTTAGCGAGCTCTGTGATTTTTAAAAAACATTTTTTTGTTCTTTGTTTTGTTAAATAATGAATGATTATACTTGGAATTAAACCTGTTTTTATTGTATAGAACCCCTACCCCTCATACCCAACACCACTTAGAAAAATATGGTTAAAATCACAAAAAGTATGCTAAATTATTTTTGTTAGTTCTAGTGGTGCAGTGGGCAACCCAATTTATTGATCGAGTGTCACATAAACATTTATCAACAATAATTGATGCACCAACAATTTATTTTACAAGAAGAAACATTACAATCTTAATCTGAAAATACAATAACTAAAAACGCTGCTGTGCATAAGTTAAACGGCAAAACACAACTTGCATTCAAGTGAACACTTTTAAATTTATTTTTCTTAAATATAAATTTAGTTGTCGCCAGTGGTTTTTTTTTTTTTTTTTTTAACCCCAGTTTGGAATGCCCAATTGTATAGCGGTTCACCGCTGCAATCCGCTGGCGACGCAGGAAACGTCCTCCGAAACGTGCTCCTGCCAAGCCGTAATTTTTCATACTGTGGATCAACAGCAAGGCCACCAGACCTATAGTGTCGGAGGACAACACAAATCTGATGGCTTCGCTGCAGAACCGCAGGCGCTCTATCGGCCACAGGGGTGACACGTGGTGAACCGTGGAATTCCCTGCCGACCTAAGCCCTCCCTACCAGGGTGGTGCTCGGCCAATTGTGCGCTGCCCCCTAGGAACCCCAAGTCACGTTTTTGAGTGACATATCTTGGAGTGAACCTGTCATCTTTTGCTTTTGGACACATCCTGCACTCCACGCGGAGTGCCTTTACTGGATGCGCCACTCTGGAGCCCTTTTAATAAACGGGGGTTAAAAAAGAATTTTTTCTTTATTTATCTATGGACTTTTTAGTTAAAACAAAATAAAATTTCCTGAACTCAATTTGTTGACTTTTTTTTATATTATTTATTACAAAGACGTGGTACACAGGACAATTCTGAAATTATTATTAAAAATTTTGTATATATAGATATATATATATATATATTATATATATTGATATATATATATATATATATATATATATATATAATATATATATATATTAACATATATACATTGTTCAGTAAAACTAGACTTTATTTGCCAGTTAACATTGCTGTTGACATTTTGTTTAAGCATTTACTAATAATTTAAAAATAAAATAATTGTGTTGCTTTTATTTTTAAATCAGGAAAATTAAAATAAAATATTTAACTGATGTGACTTATCCAACTTGAAGTAGAGGCCAAAAGGTTTGTATCCTACCAATACGTTGACATTGGCTATTGTAGTATAAGCGCATAACTTCATAATCAGTGTTTTGATGTAAACTGGCAATGTGAGACTTAGAACTTTACTCTAATTTTGATGCATCAATTCACCAATATGTAATCTAATCTCTGGAAATGTAAGGACAGATGATCAGTAATTGATGCACCTGTTAATTGTTGCATCTGTACTGTAGTTCATTCTGAGCTGTTCTACCGTGCACTTTTAATATCAACATCTCAAAGAAGAAATCAGTACAGAAGTAAACAGTCACTGTATACTGTTATTGGTCCTTGATTATGAACATTCTGTATTTGTCAGTTGTATTGGTCACTGCATTGCTCAGTCATTTTGTATTTGTCTTAGTAATACTCTCAGCTTTTAGATAGCATTGCACAGTCAGACTGAACTCTTTTTTTCCCCTCAACAGAACTCACATTGAATCCACCAGAGGGGATTGTGGCAGGTAAGATTCATCACAATCATTTCAATTATATCTGCCATTAATTTTCCTCCACTGTAATTCATACAGTAGGTTTTCATTTTTCTCTGTTAGCATTTAACTAATAACTTCTTCTAAATGCAAAATAAACTGTCCAGGTCTACTTCATGAGGTCTGTTTCAGTTATTTAGTTTGTGGCAAACTAAAACTAAACCTCCTTTCACTGTATTTTAATTAATTACAGTAATAATGAGCTGCTCTATAAATTAAAATAATGTAATATAGTGCTGGGTATTGCAATCCTAGTACCTGCCTTGTACTTTGTGGCACAGAGCATGCACTTAGCAGATGCTGGAGACTGCAGATTTCTCTTGCAATATTTGGTAATAGGTTTTATTTTCCACCTTGCCAGGCCCTGTCAGTGAAGAGAATTTCTTTGAATGGGAGGCTTTGATCATGTAAGTATGGTGATTTATTTAATATATGATGTATTAGCTTTGTATAGTACTTGGAAATTCTAGGGGGATCTTGGTTGTTACTGCATATCCAAATAGCTGCAGTTATTGATTAAATAAAGTTTCAAGGCTCGAAGTTAACATATTTTGTAGTGTTTTGCTACACAAAACTCTTAAATTGCAACTTGTTTGTTTGTTTATGCAGTAGCATTTTTCTGATACCTTATGCTGCAGTATATGACCCTGAGTGAACACATACATAATTACCAGTATTAGTTTTTTTTTTAACATGTACATCATTAGTATCTTTCATAAAGCAGGAAACCACTGCTAACAGAGCTTCACGATAGTTGACAGGTTTGAATTGCCCCATGTAGATACACACAAGACCCACAATGCAAATCGTACTGGACAGTGGAGTACAAAGACATACAGTACAGAACAACGTGGATACAATTTAAAGGTATGAAGTTTATTTTATAGGCCAAAAATAAAATAACTGTTAAAAACATTACAGTTTTATAAGATATCAGGCAATGACCTAACAGGTCATTAAGTTTATTCAGTGTCTATAAAATGCTAATTTAATCTGTCATGGAGATTTATTTTGTTATAATGTTAACCCTTGTTTCACTCACGCTAAAAATGAACACTTAATAGGTAGATAATTATAACTTTATCAAAATTCTGATTATGAAAAAAAATATATATATATATTGTAAACGAGCCTTGCGGCTCAGGTTCGTAGCCCCTTTAAAAATTGACCCAGACACAAGATTTGATGTGTTTTTATAGCACTTTTGTGCTGTTTAATTATTTACAGAAATCAAATAAACAAAACCAAAACAAACACCTAACTCCACTTCGGAGTGCTAACTAAAACTTTGATGCAGGTCCCTGACTAACGTGCAGGCCAGCTAGGCTGTATACCTGCCAAACAAAACACACTTTTAACCAAACAAATGAACCAAAAACACACAGTACCACCTTCTTAACAGTTGAAAACACCATCAACAGGGCCATCCACAAAGCAGCAGCTCTGAACAGACTGACTGCTCTCCTTAAATACCTTGCACCTGGCTCTAAATTTACAATGCCAGCCAGGTGCAGGTGATAATCAACAATAAAATAACAATGAATCAAAAATTAACACGTCTTTATATTTATATATATATATAAATAATAAAAATAATAATAATCTTGGTTGATGTCCCTTATTCTGTTGTTACTTCTGAGTTAATTTCTTCAAAATTTAAAAATGCAGTGAAAAGGCAGGGTGCAAGCATACATATTTATGAACAAACCAGTTAGTATAACATGTTGCATGAATCTTTGTACCATGCTGGAATTAGTTTTCGTTTTCAAAACAGCTCGGTTGTGGTTGTAACCTTATAATTTCTAAGGTCATGCAATGCAGGATTCAACGATAATGTGGCACATGTTACTTTTTTTTTTTTTTTTTTAATCACTGTCTTTATAATAAGTGTGTGATTTGCTAGTTACCGAAATCTCAGCCAACAAGTGAAGACAGATAAGAGGATCATTTCGTACCACTTAATTTGCACCGATGAAACATAACCTTTAACCATACTGATGGCACATCAGATGCTTAGTTGACATATATGGCTGCATTCTTGTAGAAGGATAAAACAAAATACATTTCGACAAAGAATTGCATTAGTTCCATTACTTAGTTGAGCACAAGATGGTTTCAATAAATGCTTTATGATTTTAAATATAGGCCTACTATGTGATAGTTTGAGATATTCAGTCTATTTAAAACAGTAGGTAAGGGTTTATTTTCGTAATTATGTTTGTATATAATTATTAGTCATATAAACCGCTAACGAATAAGACCTACTGCCTTAGAAAGTTATCTTCTAGCCCTGGGTATGCATATTTGGAATTTAAGTATGTTAAAAATTCCCCATGTCTTTTTTGAAGGGGTTGGTTGGTATTCCACTTTAGTTTTCATAGGGTTGAACCCTTAACAATTTGTGTTTAATATTAAAGCCACTCTTATTTCAATTGGCTTGTGTTTGTGTACATAATGCTGCTGAGTGATCAGTAATTATTTCATCCAAACCATTGGCCATAAGCCAACTTTATTTGGTTAAAGGCGTGTTTTTATTCACTTGGACAAAGCGAGGTTCCATCACAGATCTAAAGTAATTGCTTTGATGTTTATTAAAACTCAAAAGCACTGTCAAAACAGAGTTTAAAAGAGGCTTAATTAAGCTTTAAAGTTTTGAGAGTTAGCTTGTTGCTGTACAGCACATTACAAAACACCAATGTGCCAAAAGTCTTAATATGGGGATAGGTTTTAATTTAGTCTATGGGTAATATGTCTCCAAGCACACCCAATAGCCTCTCAAGATTATAGTGTGCTGCAGTGTCTGTAGAGGACAACATTGGCTACAACTTTTTTTTAAATTTTTTTTTTAGTGTGGTGTCATTTTGGTGCACATTGACTTTCTATAGGTAACTGTTCTGGAGAGGTGGATTATGTTGATCTATGCAGAAACCAACATCGGTGAATCTGTTGTGTGGTTCATGACTCGCTGTGAGCAAGCTCTAGCCAAGGGAATAACCCTAAAGTACAAGACTTGTGTAAACGGCTCCCTCTTTTTTTTTTCCCACAACACAGTAACAAGCAAGTACTAAATGACTTAATTAATCTTCCAATACAAATGTCACAGGGCCATGTTCACAGTCATGCTTAATTTTAGAAATCTGAATGGTTTTACAATACATTTAAGGTGGCGTTGTGTGATGATTCGGGTGTGTTTTATTTTTGTTTACCCACTAAAATTCTGGTCAAAAGAGAAACAACCTTTTGTAGACGTGCAGACACCAAAATGCCTTGACATAGCCTGAAATGCCCCACAGTCAAATGAAGCTGTTAAGCACCTACAGCGCACACCTCTTTTTATTATAAAGAGCAAGCTGACCTCATTTGTACTTTCAAGTCGAAGCTTAAATTTCCTGTTGCCTTTTTATAATTAGCTCAGGTGTAATCAGTCGCCTTACACACCAAGTTAAGTGGCCTCCATCTGTGTTAAATTGTAGTGATTCACATGATTTTAGGATAAATTCAGCAGTTCCTGTAAGTTCCCTCTGCTGGGTAGTGCATTTCAAAGCAAAGACTCAATCATGAAAACCAAGGCATTTTCAAAAGGACTCCAGGGCAAAGTTGTTGAAAGGCACAGATCAGGGGATGGGTATAAAAATATATCAAAGGCTTTGAATATCCCTTGAAGCATGGTCAAGACGATAATTAAGAAGTGGAAGGTGTATGGCACCACCAAAACCCTTGCCTAGATCAGGCCGTCCCTCCAAACTAGATGACCGAGCAAGAAGGAGACTGATCAGCGAGGCAACCAAGAGACCAATGGCAAATACTTGTCAAAGTGTGCATGTGACAACAATATCCCAAGCACTCCACAAATCTGGCCTGTATGGTAGGGTGGCAATAAGGATGCCATTACTCAAGAAAGCCCACCTTCAATCCCGTTTTGAAGTATGCAAAAAAGCACTCGGGAGATTCTGTAAAGCACTATGTTTGGCGCAAACCCAACACAGCGCATCACCCAGAGAACACCATCCCTACTGTGAAGCATGGTGGTGGTTGCAAATTACAGTCCTTGAGGAAAACCTGCTGTCCTCTGCAGGAAAGCTGAAAGTGGGACGGAAGTTCACCTTCCAGCATGACAATGACCCAAAGCATACAGCCAGAGCTACATTGGAGTGGCTAAGGAACAAAAAGGTAAATGTCCTTGAGTGGACCAGTCAGAGCCCCAACCTAAATCCAATCGAAAATTTGTGGCATGACTTGAAGATTTCTGTCCATCAACACTCCCCAAGGAACTTGACAGAGCTTGAACAGTTTTGTAAAGAAGAATGGTCAAATATTGCCAAATCTAGGTGGGCAAAGTTGGTAGAGACCTACCCCAACAGACTCACAGCTGTAATTGCTAACAAAGGTGCTACCACCAAATATTAACTCAGGAGGGTGGAGACTTATCCAATTATGATCTTTTAGTTTTGTATTTTTAATATATAATTTTTTTCTCAATACTAACTTTTTTCCCCTTAACAGTGTGGAGTATGGTGTGTAGGTAAGTGGACAAAAATGCATGAAACTCTGAGGCACTGACACAACAAAACGTGAAAAAAGTTCAATGGGGGTGTAGACTCGCTATAGGCACTATATATCTGGAGAGCTGCTTATCCAATTGTCATTGAATTTAGTACCAACACTATTTAGCAGTTATGGAGAGTATCATATTCTGCAGATGTCTGTCTGTCTGTCCGTTCATCCATTAATCTACGCTGCAGTTACATTGTTGAATTTGCATGGGTCATCTCTTATCAGATTGGTCATTCTTATTCTATACTATCCTGAACAATTAAAGACAAAGAGTCTGGAGATTAAAACATAAGCAAAAGTGATTAAGAATAATAAAAACAGACAATTGGAAGGCATACAGAGAAAAAAAAAAAGCACCGGCTAAGAAAATTAGGTTTATATCTGCTCAAAATGACCTGTTTGGTTTATTCCCCAGGGTGAATAGTCATCCATAGGTCTACAGCTCTAGCAATGTGATACCTGTCTTTTTAAAATATAAAAATGAGGAGTCATTTCAGCTTACTTCTTTCTGTATTGGCCTGTAGGGTTGAAGGAGTTAATTAAACCTTCATTTATGTAAGCCGGTTACTGGTAGGTCAAGGACTGTTGTGCTTGTATTACCGTCAGAGACAGTTGGTGTTTGGTGGTCTGTGTTTCTTATCTATTGGGTGATTAGATTATTGAAGCTGTCTTTTATAACATATCCTTAAGTCAGTTACAAGTTTTCTTCTTTATTTAATAACAAATAGTTTTTTTAAAATTTAATAACAAATAGGTTATTGCAGTCTTTCAATTTAATATTGGAAATCCTTGTTTTTAGACCCTGTATCACCAAGTAAAAATATTAGATTGAAGCTTTTTTGTTTTCATAGAGGAAAAATGGCATCAGATGTCTGGCCCTTTTTAATGTTTTCTCAAGAGTAATATTAATACTCTCAAACATAAAAACAACGACATTCTTTGTATGACTCAATTACTCCATGGAACAAAGAAATCCTTTCCTGGGGTGTGGTATTAATACCTTTTCAACACAGGGTGACCTAAAATCAATATATTTAATACTATGGAAGTCCAACAAGAATTACTCAGTGATACACCCTACATATTCATGGATTACGCAGGTCAAAAATCCTGAGTTTGTTTTGTTAATCAACAACTCTATGTCATGCTATGTGCCTGCCCTGTAAGCTGCAGCTCAGAATGCTTTATACATTGACTCAGTCTTGCATTGCACTTAGAATTGCTTATTCAACTGTGGTGAAACTTGGTACAGGAATTCCTTAGCAGAAGGTGCTGCTTCTCTAGATTTGATTAAACTGCATGGATATTTGGTGCCGTACATGCTGTGAATTAATGACTTTTTCACAATACTGACACTTGTTGAAGTCTTTTGAGGTTATATCTTGAAGAGACACCAACAACTAAATGTGCTGGTTTATATCCATGGCAGAGGATATGTATACTACCAACATCTTGCACCTTGTTTTCAAGCAGTGTACACAAACACATGTTTCTACTGGTTCACATCCACTCCAGGGTTCCTGAGTGGCTCACTTGATAGGTGTGGTGTGCAAGGTTAATCACGCAGTTAGGGTTTGTGTCTTGTCTGTACCAATCTGTCTATCTCAGCTGGGCATCCTGCTTTGCATTGGCCGCAACACTCCCAGGGGTTGAGGAGGTAAAATCGTCAAGGATTGAGCTGCTTTACCATGCTACAGTGGTCTATACTGGCCAGGTATCTGGTGAGCTCAAGAAGACACAAGCAGGGCAGGTAGTTTGACATTTTCTGACTTGTTCCTGGGTGTAAACGGATAATTGGCTAGGCTTGCCAATGGGATCAGGGTATAGTGACCTTCCGTCCTGAACTGTTTTGGGGAGTTGCTGTGGTGAGGGAACGGAATTGAACATTCTAAAAAAATCTGAGAAAATCGTGGCTAATAAAATATGTTGACATCCAAATAACAAATTCTTCTTTTCTTAAGTGCTTAGAAACTAAATGTGTCTTCTCTAATCCCATATCATGGGGGTGATTAAAAAAAAAAATATCTATCTATCTATCTATCTAGCTATATCTATATCTATCTACACACACACATAGTGCCTTGCAAAAGTATTCAGACCCCCTGACCAATTCTCTCATATTACCGAATTACAAATGGTACATTGAAATTTTGTTCTGTTTGATATTTTTAAACATGGAAACTCAGAATCAATTATTGTAAGATAACATTGGTTTTATGTTGGGAAATATTTAAGAAAAATAAAAAAACTGAAATATCTTGCTTGCGTAAGTATTCAACCCCTGTGCTGTGGAAGCTCCCAGTTTACACCGATGAAAGAAGTTGCCCTAACGAAGACACAATTACCTTACCATTGGCCTCCACCTGTGAACCATTAAAGTTGCTGTCACATTTTCTGGATAAAAACTCCACTGTTGAAGGATCATTGGTAAGGCTGTGAATCTGAAGGAAAATGAAGACCAAAGAGAATTCTGCAGATTAATACAAATGCATAGATTAGGGAAAGGGTACAAAATAATATCCAAGTGTTTGGATATTCCAGTGAGCACAGTTGGATCAAATATCAGGAAGTGGAAGCTGCATCACACCACCCAGCCACTGCCAAGAAAAGGCCATCCGTCAAAACTCAGCACTTCAAACAAGAAGGAGACTTGTGAGAGAAGCATAACACTGGCCTGTATGGGAGGGTGGCAAGAAAGAAGCCATTACTCAAAAAGTACCAGCTGAAAGCATGCCTGGAGTTTGCCAGAAAGCATGAGAGTGACCCAGCTGCGATGTGGGAAAAGGTTTTGTGGTCAGATGAGACCAAGATAGAACTGTTTGGCCAAAACTCAAAGTGCTATGTGTGGTGCAAACCTAACACTGCCCATGCCTCAAGACACACCATCCCTACAGGGAAGTATGGTGGTGGCAGCATCATGCTGTGGGGATGCTTCTCATCAGCAGGGACTGGGCATCTTGTTACAATTGAAGGAAGAATGGATGGAGCAAAATGCATGAAAATACTGCAAGAGAATCTGCTTCAGTCTGCAAAAAAAAAAACTGAAGTTGGGAGGAAATTCACCTTTTAGCAGGACAATGATCCCAAGCACAAGGCCAAAGCAACATTGGAGTGGCTCAAGAACAAAAAGGTGAATGTCCTACAGTGGCTGAGTCAAAGTCCTGATCTCAATCCCATTGAGAATCTCTGGCACTATTTAAAAATTGTGGTCCACAAGCGTCATCCAACCAACCTGAACAACCTGGAGCAAATCTGCCAAGAAGAATGGGCCAAAATCAGCCCGACACTGTGTGCAAAGCTGGTACATACTTACCCCAAAAGACTTAAAGCTGTTATTGTAGCGAAAGGTGGCTCTACCAAATATTAATGTGTGGGGGTTGAATACTTATGCAAGCAAGATATTTCAGTTTTTTATTTTTCTTAAAGCATAAAACCAATGTCACCTTACAATAATTGATTCTGAGTTTCAGTGTTTTAAAATAAAATATCAAACAGAACGAAATTTCAATGTACCATTTGTAATTCGGTAATATGAGAGAATTGGTCAGGGGTCCGAATACTTTTGCAAGGCACTGTGTGTGTATGTATGTGTGTGTGTGTGTGTGTGTATATATATATATATATATATATATATATATATATTAAAATATATAGATATTATATAATACCGTATATGAAATATCATATATATAAATTGTTCATCTCTTAATGTATTCTGGCAGCACTTTTCTTACTTTTGGCATTAGTTGTGCAAACACTATTTTGCTATCAGGTTTAAAATTCCCAACAATGGAAACCTGGAGTTTCCCTGCTTACCCACAAATAGGATGACAAGCACCAACATTTTAGATGATGCGTTTTCTGGTTTGTGGGAATTCAGTAGCACCTAGAAGAAAGATAAATTAAATTGTGTTGGTTTGGCAGGATTGTAAAATGCTGTTAAGTTTTTAAATGTTGTCGTGTTTTTATTGGTTATCTTCCTCAGTCAATAGGGTTTAAAGCCACCAATGGGAGTCAGGACTGATTTGAATGGACATGGCAACTCTTCAAGGTGTTTGAATTGTCCAGGAACACTGTGTCACCACTCTAATGATTACTGCATCTAATTCCTTCAGGAAATCTCCTGAAAGGCCCTCTAGAGTTATCCCCTTTGAATCTATTTCTCATGAAACATCAGTTATTTCTATTAGCTCAAAATATGTCATATCTGCTGTCTTAGTTTTTGAAACCTTTGTCAATATTTGCATCACAATATGTTTTTTTTTTTTTTTTTTTTTTTTTTTTATTGCAGAGCCTTCAAAACAAACTTTAAAAATATACAAATGTTATTTATCTGGGTAATCTCCCACATTTTTGCAAAAATTACACACCATGCTGGGCATGAGTTATCCAGCTGTTTTGCACGCTCACAACACCTACCCTGGGACCCTTTTCTTCATCACATGTAGTTTATGTATCGCCAAGCACAAATGGAGGAAATGCTCGTGCCCGATTTGAGCAGGCATAACAAAATTACAATTTATATAATAAAACTAATATGCATTAGACTGTGTAATCAGGTTCCTGCTTGGAAATAAGATTCCAGGCAACAGTACTTAATGTGTGTTCTGTGTGCAGGGGCCCGGAAGATACCTGTTTCGAAGGAGGTGTTTTCCCAGCAATCCTGAGTTTTCCTTCAGACTATCCTCTGAGCCCTCCGAAGATGAGATTTACCTGTGAAATGTTCCACCCGAACAGTAAGCTATTCATTTGACTCTTACTCAGAAAGCAGAATCCAATTCACTGCTATCTCCTTGAAGATTAATGTGTTCTGCCACAGATTCTTAGTGAGGGCTACAGTATTAGACAGGACTGCTAAATCCTGACTGCCAATTGGTGTAGACCAATACTTGCCATTTTGTACCATATTCCGTTTATAGGTTATTTATTGTATAAAAAAATAACATGAGGATATATATGTGTTGATTTTGAGCAGTGCAATTTCTGACATACATTTCCTGATCTAACCTTTGTTCTCACACCGTATGATCATACGTACAAGAGATAAAGTGATTTCCTTGGGGGGGATCAGGAGATCGCTTAAAGTGATTATAGGAAACTTATTGAAGAAACCCACATCAAGAAAAGGGCTTTATAGGAAACAGCATATATTGTCAGACATGAGAGCTGTTGGTTAATGATAGAGGTAGCAAGCACATTCCAAACTTTGTAACTTCTTATCCTAATGATGGTGCTATCAGATACATGCGGGTGGTAATTACAGTATCACCAGGGTGCATCGTGTGTGCAGTCTTCAATTTGTTATTACTTTGTAGCTTGCTCTGGTGTCAAACACAGCTCCTTAAACACAAAGGGTTGATAAGCAACTGTTTACCAGGTAATAGTGTTTAACTTATATTAACTAGGGCTTAAAATAAACAACTTATCCAAGTTGGACTGCTGGGTTGATTGCTATCCAGGGGTGTAACTTAAATACATATTAATAAAGTCAAAGCTGATGTGAAGGACTAGTATCATTAAACATATACTGACCCCTGATTCCCAATGTTAAAGGCCTAATTTTCTTAATGTTAGTTGCTATTGAGCAATGCAGAATAACGGTTCTCGATTTGATGTACTGTATTTATTGACCCAAACCAACACAATCAAGACATTATTACAGTCTCTCCCAACTGTATAAGTAGAGCTGCCATTATCCTATGGAAAATGGCAGCAGACCTTTAGAACCTTGAAAACTTAACAGTGGCTTAAACAGGGAAATACATATATAAAACCTGGTTCATTCTTTCTAGATATTTGACCTGGCATGGGGTAGTAATCTTAGTAAGATCTTATCCCCAGATACTAATGCTTAATTAAAAACAGTTTGGGGGCAGTGTTGGGAACCCTTGATAGAACCAAAGATAATATGAGCTCCTAGAGGATTGGGATTGAAACCTGGTCTAAGACGTTATTTTCAAGGGCTACATTTGCTGTTGATGCTCTAACACTTTCTGATTTATGAGTTGACATGAAAAAGGTTATAGTCTCTGTTTGGTTCCTGTATAGGTGACAGAACAAGGTTAGTAAACTTTTTGTGGTGTCTGTACAGTAACATATGTATATCACAATAACATTTTGAGAATTGTTATGAAAATTAGGATGACTAATAGTACAAGTTTGTTCTTTATCAATTTTTTGTTAACACACATTCTTGGTGAGCTCAGAATCTAATTATGTGTGTGTCTGTGTTTATGTATTTATTATTATTGAAGTTAGAAAACCAAAAGCAATGTTTCTGCATTCTATAGATCAAGCCCTGGCAGGTCACTGATGTAGAATGAGGTAGATTCCTTAGCTAAGCAGTTTTAAACTTTAAGCTTTAAGCTAAACTTTTATTAAAGACACAGTACTCCTTTTACTCTAATTTTATTAGACGTACTACATTTGTGTTAGAAAATTGGGTTGCATGAACAACTGGTTGTATTTGAAAAAACATAAGCTATTTGTAGAGAATCACTTTATCAAGGTGCTTAGTAAAAGATAAACATGTTTTTGGCCAGTTTCACAGAAGCAGTATCCCGTATTAAAATAGTATAGTGTTACCTACAGTCATTTTGGTGCAATTAATTGTCAATCTGTCCAAGTCATTTCAACAAACACCCATTCTGAAGAGGGCAGAAAAAACTGCAGTCCCTAGAATCGACATTTAGGTCATTTTGTGAATAGTTAAAAAATCTAAACCTGCAAACAGATTTAACCGGACCAGGCTGTGCACCCAAACATGCACAGTGCCAGGCACCCCCATGCTGCCAGTGTGCATTAACACAAGTTGCAGTGCCCACTGTTTACTGGAAAGAGAAGGTACTGGTACTTAATTCGCCTTGTTTATTCAAACCAGAAATGCTGAACTGAAAGTGTGCTGTAAAGTATATACATAACATGTATAGATGTATGTAAAAAGCAGGATAGCCATAATGACCAAAGCCTATTTTGCAATAAGTCAATCAACTCAAACAGACTACAGTAATCTTAATTAAATATAAGTATTTAATATTACAAACAAGTTCGGAACATCACCATAATGTTTTGTTAGATGCTTAAGCCAGTAACATTGTACCAGGTTGTACCAAGACACACAGGTAGTAGCTTTCCTTGCACTTAAATGTGTAAAGCTAAAGAAGTGTCATGCTACTAAAAGAAACTAGTGAAATTCTATGGCAGACTTTTAGACTAGATGTCTTTGTCATTGTCTTGAAATGAAAGAGACTTCTAGTCCAAAAATGTTTTTTCCAGTAGTTTTCTTTAGTATTGCTACATATGTTACGATTTTGAATTTTTTTGCTGCTTATCCAATTGGGATAAAACTCGGTAACATAATCGGTACGACATGAGGATTTGTCCCTTAAAATAAAGGCACAATGGATCTTTTACATCTGTGGAAGGAACCATCTCTGTTGCTTCAGTACTCGTATGTTACACTAGGCTTCTGGTGAATAGAGCACAGCTTGATTACCCCTTGGTAGAGTTTAAGCTCTTTACTAAGGCATTGTATATTGGCTTCATGGGTTCATCATAATACAAATGGAAGTACTGATCCATATTTGAGGCCTGCGGTTATTTGAAACTGTAACTTTTCAGCATGTTGGGACACTGAGGTGAGCATGTGCTTGAGGAAATAATTCTGAGAAACTGTTTCCTGTTGAGGATTTTTATCGCTGTGCTGGATATGATGGAGAAATGAGGGAGTTATCTGATCTTGCAACAGAATCCTATCCCAGTTTGGCACAGACCAGCAGGAGATAACATCTTGCATTGTTCCTGAAACATGTGCTGTGTGATAGAACAGCATGCTTTTATTTTGATTCTGGAAGCTGTAGAACTGATTTCTCATCCATAGGCTGCGTGACAGCTGGCTGATAAATACGTTAAAAAAAAAAAAAAAAAAACACTAAGATAAACATTAATTACAGAATATAAGATGCCAAGATATGAGACGTGTGGTAGTCCAGTAATACATTCGATCTGAATGCCAGAGTTAACAGCTTCTCATTTTGTTTACATGAAACTGTTTATTCAAAAACATGAATAAATGGAGTCATGGAGTTTACTGTGTCCTAAATCCCATTGGAATAATTGAGTTCGGTGTGTCCGTTCACTTGTGCTTTAGAACAATAACCTATTTGAGAAACATCACCAAGCAACAGCTAAAAGATAGACGTTTCTGTTTTATGCAGTAGATTGGACAGAATACCTGTTGCAGTGGTACTGAAGAATAAGCAGTGTGCTGTTTTATTAGATTTCAACCTGCCTGTCTTGGCATATCCCAGTAATGATCAGTTTTACATTTACAAGAAGTAGAAAGGAGAAGGAGAAAAATATCAGTCTTGTAATTATCACTAGTTTATAATGCCGAAATGAAAAACAAAAAACAGTAATTTAGTATTAGGAATAATAAAGTTCATCTTAAAACTGTTTTATTGTTTGAGACTATTTAGTACTTTAGTTCCTAAATGTTTTCAGGTCACCTACTAATAAAGAATAAAATAAAAGTGCTTGCTACACTCATGATAGTTTGAAAGTGGTATAGGACAGTACGCTTCACTGCTGTTGTGTTGGAATTGTATTGCATTACAGCTATGGCCAAATACACCCTATACAATGAACTCATTTTGTTTCATAAAGTCAAATGAAAGCTGCTAAATAATGTTACGTTAACATATTGAATTACACTTCATAGTTTTCCATAAAACTGACACAAATTTAAAAAATGTGACATTTTGAAATCTAACATGAAATACTGTACTACTATTATGGCTTCCGGTAGACGTTTTGCAATATCATTTTGTAGTTTCTTTGATTACATGATGTTCATGTAGAGTTTTTATTTGTATTTAATTGTCTCAATCCTAAATTCTAGGTGATGCAAAACTTTTGGCTTTAGCTGCATAGCCTGCTGAGAATCTTTCAGCCATTAAAAGCATCAGTTTCCTAAAGAAACTCATGACACAAAATTAAGTTACAGGACTGAGTGTCCGTGTACGGGTTATATCGCCACTTGTAGCAAATAAACAGGCTACTCCCTTCTACTGGTGCCAATATTTTCTCAAACACAAATGTTAGCCATCCTGTAATACTTGCCTCGTACAGCAAAGAGCCAAGTTTCTGAAGAACCGTCTGATTCTGGTAACTGACTAATGTGTCTGTCTCTTTGTTCAGTCTACCCAGACGGTCGAGTGTGTATCTCCATCCTTCATGCCCCAGGTGATGACCCGATGGGATATGAGAGCAGTGCTGAGAGGTGGAGTCCAGTTCAGAGTGTTGAGAAAATCCTCTTGTCAGTCGTCAGCATGCTTGCTGGTGAGATAACCCCCTTCTGTTGAAAGAACTCGCACAGTACAGCACCACATTCATTGCTGTACTGTCCCTCTTCATACATTTACACTGGAGGCACTGCAAACCAACATGGCACAGAGGGCTGCTCTGTTGTGCCATGAGAGGTTTCAAAAGTTTAGAAGAACTCGCAGAAAGGAGGTTGATAATTAAAGCATGTTGCAGTTAATTTAATGAATGTGGTGTTGGGAAGCTAAAGATTCAATTTCTGCAGTACCACTCAGAGTAATGATTTAGACCTGTAGACTCTATATCTTATAGTCTCAACTCACTCCGTACAAACCTATAGTGGCTAGAGATACCAAACTACTCTCTTTATAGTGTCCTAATAAAACCTGTTTGCTTTTAATCCTAGAGCCCAACGATGAGAGTGGAGCCAACGTGGACGCGTCGAAGATGTGGCGTGAAGAAAGAGACCAGTTTTTCAAAATAGCTGAACAGATTGTGAAGAAATCCCTGGGACTTTAAAACCAGCTTGAGCATCTTCTCATAATGGACCGCTCCTTCTTTTCTGTGTAAGGAGAATAGTTTGGAGACTCGAAATACATAGCTGAGAACAGAATCTCTCTTGAACTCTCTAGCGATATCATGCCACTATTTCTTTTAAGTCTAGGACCTTTGCTTTAGGGTTACTGCCAGTACGGGCTGCTTTTGAGAGTACGTGCACACAGTGTTAAAATTCTGTACAATCAGGAATTATTAGTTAATTCAACTTTGTTTCATACTGGTTATTTCTGTTAACAGATATATGGATACCAAGATTCCAGTGTGAATCACCCCTATTGTGATAACATCAGACAGAGACAATTTCTTTAACACTTTAGTTCAATTACTTTGTGGGTACCCATATTGTGTTATTGTCTCCAAATTTTGTATTGAAGGGCAAATACAGTATAATTGGAGCCTGGTGAGGCAAACTGCATCTGTAAATTAGAAATAGTATTTTAGCATGTAAAACAAAAGGCTGTTATGAAGGTTTTTTTTTATATACATGGATAACTTTCAATTTAGAAGGTATGTTTATTAATTGTGAAGTGCAATCAGACTTCTTGTTTATTTAGACAGAAGGTCATGGTTTTCTTTTTTGATCTGAATGCTGTTGCATCAGACTAAAAGAATGACCTTCCCGATTGTTAAAAATGAGCGAGATTTTAAAGCTTATTTAAATTGAATTGTACTAGATATATTAATTGTAGTTTGACTTTCACAAGTATAATATCTTTCCTGATTTCTGAAAGTTTTGGGGATAAAATTGAAGAACTATGTTAATCTCCTTGAACCAGTTATTAATATTTTATGATACCACTAGTAGGAGAGCATAGGCCCAAATCGGGTGGTAGTCCAAATTTTAGGGCAACTTTCTCTTGACACAAAACTTGTGTGGTGTGGAACCTTTTGATATTACTGTTATGACCAAAGTTATGGCTGCTGTTAATTCTGATTTCAATTTAAGATTTGTGTGTTGCTCTGGATCTCAACTGTTTTTTGGAGTGGCAGCCAAAAAGGTGTAATCTTGCTTCTGTAGCTGATGTTAGGGTTAAATTTCAAACTATGGGGCAGACTGGCATCCTGGTTTGGGGGTGAATAGACCGTACTCTGGAAGCAAAAGTGTTCTGGGCAACTAGTAAGTTGCCATTGTGTGAGGAGATGGGCACTGCCAGCCGATACTTTATGCCAAAAAAAGTAAACTTGGCATTAATTGCAGTTTGGCTTTGCTTTAAGGAGTAACACTGAACCCAAACCCAGTGGTATTGCCCTTTCCGATCATGTCTTAACACGATTTGGGTTAATTAGTATTTTTGTTTAGAATTACAAGTATACTTTCATATTTCTCTGGTCAATATTGTTGTTTTTTCTTTTTTTTTTCTTAATTATAAGCAAGTGACACTAAAGTGTTCACTGGTTGTTTTTGATGATGTTTAATCAATACATGGATTTTTAGTTATGTAGTAATTTTATGAACATAAAAGGAAATCGGATGAGGTTTTCTGTCATTATGCAGTATTGATGGAAAAGAAAATACCAGGTGGATGGAAACCTAGGTGACTTACTTATACCGACTACTTAAAAACTAGAACCTGCCAGATTTTCGACTACTTAGAACCACCACGTGGGTCATTCTTAAAGTGCTTTGATATGAAAATGAAAGACAAACTGTTGGATACAACTCAAAAGTTTTATTCATGACCATCATATCAAACATTTGAACTGCAAAAAACGCAGTATTTAAATAAAAAAAAAAAATATAAAATGATTTTCAAAATGAGCGCATATACAACACGACTACAAAACATGAAAAACTAAAACATTTCAAAAGAAAGTATATGCAAATACAAAACTGTAAAATTGAAACAATTTTTTTCAAACAGTAACATAAAAATGAATATATTGCACTACTTCCGGGAATGTAAGGCTGTGCTGAATACTCCTCTAAGTGCAAGTTACTGCAGCAGCATTTGCCTATTGCACTGTAGCCTGTATTTTGCGTTTATTCTTCCTGTATTACTCTATTTGTTGTATTTATTTATAAATTGCACTTCTCATACACTTGTAAGGCACGTTGGATAAAGGCGTCAGCTAAATATAATAATAATAATAATAATAAAATTGTGCAGCTGGGGGCAAACGAGGTGCACCTGTGGTTATTTGGTCCTACTTGATCAATCAAAGACCGGTGTATGTAACATGAATTACATCAAAAATAGCACCCAGAAAAAGCACAGTCCTCACCGATATAAAGCAAAAAACAATATAACTACATTCCTGTTCAAAGTTAGCACATACAACAGACTACAAAAAATGTGTAAACACTGTTGTGTAAACAGATATAGATGGGTAGACATCAAAAGTAACAGATCATTTATATTTGAGGATGAAAAAGAAATGTATCACTTATATTTGGATAAAATTCACTAGATGTGGTAAAAAATTACACTTGTTTTACAGCAGGTGCAGCGACTTTATTGTGCTGATTAACACTTGAAATCACAAAGATGCTGCAAAATGATCTGTCGATCTCGGGTAGGTGTTGTGACTCTTGGTCTCCCAGTTCATGGCCTGTCATTGACAGTGTGTCTGGTTATACCGTCTCACCAAATTTGAAATTGCTGGCTGTGCGCACCCAAGATGGCGAGCTACAGTACGCTACCCTAGTCCAGCCTCCAACATGCCGATTGCACAAAGGTGCTGACTCTTGCCAGACATGGCATATTGTTTTTCTCTGATTTTTCTTTATTGCTTTTATTCAAGCTTGCAGTTCAACAGCTGAAATCACTCCATATCCAGTGTGCAATCACCTTTCTCACTAATTAGGTGATTAAGTGCATATGCTTCAGTCATAGTCACTCA
The DNA here is from genome assembly GCF_017654505.1 of Polyodon spathula. Taxonomy (NCBI): domain Eukaryota; kingdom Metazoa; phylum Chordata; class Actinopteri; order Acipenseriformes; family Polyodontidae; genus Polyodon; species Polyodon spathula. Next base: position 19,485,843 of record NC_054544.1, read on the forward strand.
AGCATGTCATGGTCAAGGCTGAATGATCGAATGATTAAAAAGAAACCAAAAACATTTAGTCAATGTCCATCATTTATATACCTTATGTTTTTTGAAAATAAATGTGTTATAATAGTGATATGTTTCTTTTGATTTTTGGTATACATGCAAAACAGTAAAACCATTTTTTTTTTCTTTTCTGAAAGTAATATAAAAATATCTAAAACATACATTTCATATTAGGCACAGAAGTTGTTATACTACCTGCCATTTCCCTTTACTGTGTGTGTGTATGCATGCAGCTTGCAGGATTCCAACTGAAATGGCTACTTTCAAGGTGAAATATTTCCTTCTGATATTTTTCTTGAGCAAAAACGAAGGATTGATGTCTCCCAGCTACATTGATAAATAAAGCAACTAAGCTTTCACTGAGTTGGTAACTTGGTGCAAGTGTACAAATCTACAATCATAGCAAATCTCTGTCTTGTTGCTCTTTGATAGGAGTAGTCAGTCTACAAACAGAAAGACTTGAAGTAAACTAAAACAGCACTAGGATGTGTCTTGTTTGCTGCATTTACAAAAAAAATTAAATTAATAATAATAATAATAATAACGCATGTGTTGTAATCCGTCGGTGAAATTGACCCACGTGGCGGTTCTGGATAAAACTGTTTAACTTCCTCATTTTTGCGATTCTGGTTATCAAACACAATCAGGATATTTAACTAGATATTTAGGAAAAGTCAATAACGGACATTTGCATACAATTCATAACTGAAGAGTTTTAAATAAAAAATGGTTCAAATTGACCCATGTGGCAGTTCTAGTGTTAAAAGGCTATCATGGGGTCTTGGTTTAATAAAGCATTATTTATAAGTAGTACAAAATAACTACATACATACATACATACATACATACACACACACACACACACACACACACACACAGTGCCTATAGGAAGTATTAACCCCCCTGGATGTTTTCAGTTTGTTGTGTTAAAACTTGAAATCTTGTCCATGGGGGTGAATATTTACAACAGGCAGTGTATGTATTAATATTGCTACCATGTTAGGTAATGGATTAACAATCCACAATTTGCCTATCTGCAGAAACAATTTAGAATCAGAATTTTAAAGCAAGAAACCATAAACACTTACCAGCATGTTGATGCCCAACTTTTCAGATCTTGTTTTAGTCATCTCCAGATAGCAAACTCATTTCAATTGAGTATGTAGCTTAGACTGCTGAACAGTCAATTTCTCATACTAGCATTCGTGTAGCTGATCAAATCGGTACTTCAGGCTAGTGGAGTGGTTTAACAGCTGCTACATAGAGTATTTACACATACGCTTCATTTTCTCAGCAGTGGAGCGGGGGTTGATTTTATTTTGATTTAGACCGAAAGCAAATGTTGAGCAGGCTATTGTTTGCCATCTAACCAGGACCGCCTCCAGGAGTAGAGTTGGTTCAGTGCGAATTCAGTCAGTTTGGATATTTCATGTACACACATACGGCTGTACAAGTTTAAAAATATATATTGCTTAATGTCTTTGTCCGTTATCCTGGACAGCTGAGCTAGATTACTAACCATTGTCTTTAGTGATTTGGGGGTTTTGAGTAATTATGGGAATTGTTTTGCCAAACGTGATTAAAAACTCTTCTGTTTCGATCAGGGGACGGCTGTCCTTGTAAACAAGATGCTACAGCTCAATGGTTAAACAGATAACACATGGTCACAACTATTAGACCCCCCTCAATGATTTTGTGATATCAAATTAATTAAAAAAAAAAAATACAAAAAAAAGGTGGTACCCGTATACATAACGTTGCAACGATTATACATGTATATATCTGACAATATATTTTTTATTATTATTATTATTATTATTATTTTAAAGAGTACAACTATGAACAATGTGCATTTAAAAGAAGCTATGCAATAAACACTCTTTGCTACCATTGGTTTCTACTATTGTACTTCCTTCAAAAGGTTTTATTTGCTTCTCTTTTAAGTGAATGCTTACTCATCTTTGTTGTTACTTTTACAGTGATGTGTGCCGCAGATTATATCAGAACAAAACATAACCTGTTCTATAAAAGTAAAGCAATAAAATGGAGGCAATAAATTGAATTTGTTTTTATTTTTTAACCCCAGAAGCTAATATTTGGTGTTTGAACTCAGACAGATTGTTAAACGTTTAAGATGTACAGATATTGACACATATCCAGCATAGCTCTAAAATGGTAATACCACTAATGGGCTAAAATGAAGACTGATATTAATATACCCCTGTGTGTTCAACCACTGTTTAAAGTCATTTCCATTTACACAATGTCACATTTGAACAGGTATCTCATACACCTTGGTTATGAAACGTAAGTTCTTTTGACAATCAGAATCTCAGTATATAAGATTTGACATTATGTGTGTGTTTGTCGCACTTACATTTTTAAGCACACTTAGTGTCCTATTCATTTACTTTTTATGGTACAAGTGGATCTTTAAATGTGTTACAGGACGCTATAAACCACATTATTATACAGTTATTACTAATAATAAACAGGCTACAGAACTACAATGAACATGTAAACAGAAGAGATTGTTTTTCACCATTGTGCTACAGTAGACCTAGTGAGCTCAAATGGACACATGCAGGGCTGGCTATTGTCCACCAGTCTGATAGCTCATCGACATCCGCTCTCAAGGTCCTGGGTGTAAAGCGGCAATTAGCTTGGTCATAGATGCCATGAAGAAACAACACTGAGGAGAAAATTGATGGTAAAATAGTTGGACATTGAAAACCTTCTATAGAGTGGTACTAAGTATAACTGCTTCATGTAGCAATGTGCTGTTGTGATCACTAAGATTTTCCTACCTGACTTGTATATTTTTCAGTATCTATTTTTAGAATGCTTTTCTTCTCATTCAATGACTTCTGCTGGAAGAACTCCCTGCAATGTGGACATTTCTATTCAGCAGGACTAATACAGCCAAACACAAACATGCTTGACTGTCACAGAAATAAGGCACTCATTTTTTCACAATATAACTCAAATACAGTCCACATTTGTATGGATTACATTGGGCCATGCTATGTCAAGCAATACCATGTGGGTTGAAAACAATTGTTAGGCGTCGCTGTTGCGCGGTGAGCTGAGGCCACCGTGGCCAATCTAAGCAAAATAAATAAAGCTGTGTATTAATCATTATTACCATGATCTTATTTCTTTTGTTAAATTAGGTTATATCATTAAGGCCTCAAAAAAAAAAAAAAAAAAAAAAAAAGAGCACTATATAAGTAAGAACTATATAAAAAGAACTATGTAACTAGCCTATTCAAAAAAGTGGAATCGTAATCACGATTATTTGTTATCTGGATAAATGTAATCCAGTGATATTTTCTGAAAAAACTGGATCAAAATGATCTAAGCAAAAGTAATCTCGATCACAAAATCTAGGATTACAAAATCTGGATCACTTTGATCCAGATTAAAAAATTTGAAAAACCGGCCCTAGGAGATAGATGTGATCATTGACTGCTGCTTAAAAAGATAGCAGACTGCCGTCTTCATAACTGTAATACAGAACATTTATAGCGGATTATATGACAAGTGGAACCTCTCTGCCATTCACTTTCATTGGGATTCCAAATGCTGTTATCCTGCAATACAATAACACTGCACAGTTTGGATAAACAAACCTCAAGGATTCCACGGGCAGCACAGGAACAGCAGCCCTTCACCGAGCCACATGATGCAGTTTAAGTCAAACTCAGAGCGGTTAAAACAAGGAAAGACCAGAAGCACGACAAACTATATTTAAACGTATCCATTATAAAACGAGGAAGCTAATAAGTGGGGGGTGGGAGTTCCCAATGCACAAGGAAATCCCAAGATTTCAGTTCCTTAGAAAGGAAATAAAAACATTGCACTATTATCTGCTATTTTTCATTACAGTTCATTCAAGTAATTTTTTTTGTGTATAACACACTATTAGAAAATGTATATGTGCTGTTTAAGGGTTAGGCTTTTATTTATGATGTGCAGACTACATATATACTACACTAGGGTAATGTGCAAGATGAGCATGTTATACAAGAGATGCATTACATACTGGAATGATTGCACCCAAGCTCTTTGATCTAGAACTGTTATATGAGGTTTGTTACCTACTTCAAAAATCACCAGTCATTTCAATACATTCCCACATTCTTGATAACAAACAGAGAATATATACAGCTCTGGCCAAACCTTTTACTGACCCTACAGAATTAACTAACTTTGCTGCATAAAGTCGAATTAAACCTACTGGATACTGGTATGTTAACATATTGAATTACATACTGCTTTGTAGTTTTCCACATGCTTAACAAAAAAACTGACAAATTGAAAAACTGGACATTTCGAAAACTAATATGAAATACTGTACTACTGTTATTGGTTGTAGTTTCTTTGATTACATGATTTAAAATAAAATATCTACATGATGTTTATTATGTCAATCCTAAAATTGTACGTGATGCAAAACTTTTGGCCATAGCTGTAATACCATGGGTAAGAGATACAATAGTACACCTTGTTCCATAGATAGAAAGTCTAATGTTTTCAGTGGAACTAGACATCTTAGTGTTCCTTTGGCTTTGCTTGACAAATAAAAATATGAGAATTACATAGACAGCTGGGGAGCAGGTTTCTATTTCTACCCTTGAGTGGCACCCTGTAATAATAAAGCAGGACAAAACACCAGTAGCTTTTTCAACAGCCATGTTCTAAAGAGTGTATAATTAAGGTTTCTCTCTGTTTATGATTAGGAATGTCCAGGGTTTTTGTAAATACAATGGTCCTAAATAGCAGTGCACCTTGTACATTTACTGCACCGACACACAGCAACATGAACACCATGATCACACAATACTATTAGTCTCTGGAGGTCATCCAGTGTTTAAAGTTTAAACTTTTGATCCAAGGTGTTTAATCTGTTTTTATCTCTTAAAATCCTAAAACCAGAAACCCAGTCTACAATATACCTGTTTACTTCTTACTATTGAAGCAAATAGTAAATGGATTTTTTAGCATCTTCAGAAGCTCCACGCCAGGTATACAGTGATCTTTTGAGGGGATTATTATAACAATTATGTAATTATATTTTAATACCAGCATACACAGTCTCTAAACTGGGAGGAGAGATGAGGCAAACTATTTTATGGGGTCCTTTAATACAGCACATCTTTAATGAATGAACCAACGTGTTTGAGTGCCTTCTGTCCCAATTTAAGGATAGAGTTTCATTAAGATAGAGGCTTTAGTACTCTACAAACCCGGAAACATTGATTACAAGGTGTGAGCAAAGATTATACCTCGGATGTGTTTTTTCTTTTGACTTTGATTTGAGAAGCCTCTGGGAGGACATGGTTACAATGAAATTCTATGGTCATGGCACAAAGTACTTTGAAGATGGCTCAGTGAGAGAAATATGTTTATTATTATTTATTTTTTTCTAATGAAATGATTTGACGGCTTGATGCGTTTTCACAAGAAAATCAATTATTCAGTATCTCAAAAAGGACACTTTCCTTGAGCTTGTAATTAAGAGGTCTCGACATCTTACTGTCTGCCAGTGGTGAGAAGTCTCATCAATAACAGTTTGGTTATTTCAGTGAGAAACCTACAAAAAATTAAAATTTGTTATAAACATACAGTAGTGTTCAAAAGTTTGGAAATAAATGATTGACAGAATCTTTTGCCACATCTTTTTAGTCTTCCACATGCCTTTTAGCAAATTCCAAGTGGGATTTTACACAGGCTTTTTTCAGAAATGGCTTCCTTCTTGCCACTCTTCCATACAGGCCTGATAGTATCTCAACTGTTGTTGACACATGGACAGTGGGCCTCAACCCTACATTTTTTTTAATCGCCGATGAGGCAGCGGGATCCTACTGAACAAGAGAGGTAGCGACTAAAAGGGGATCGACATTGGGATGCAAAATCTGTGGCAGATCGGCAACACTGCATGGCGAGTGTAATTTCCAAAATTGGAATGTGTTTTATTACCAATAATATACTCTTCAGTATCTATACTCTGTAATTAATTTATATTAGTTTAGCGATTGTCTGTTATGGCCTATAATACCCATTTTTGTCATTTTGTCTGTGATCACAGGCCACAGACTCTCACAGAGCAGCAGAACACTGACAGTATTTTCAAAGACGATCAATTACAAACATTACAATAATGTACAGTAGACAGAAGGATTGATAGGATCGCATTATATAAAGCAGATAAGACAACTTAAGCAATGAATATGGAAAAATAAACATTTCTTTACTCACCATTACATCAGTGGTACAAAGGTTCTGATGCAGTAAAGATTGGATAGTTGTTTGTAATCCAGAAATACAGGTTTATATCCCACTATGGTAATGCCATAACAACTATTTATATGTTTTGTATCCTGATGATGCACACACAATAATTAAAGTCTCTATATTACTTTAAAAGTGAGTGCAGACATTGTAACCATAAGTTTGTTAAATATTGCAATGAAACTGAAATAATAATAATCTTTATATAGCCCCTTACATCACAAAGAGCTTCACAAGATAAGAGGCTAGGGTGTTTGAACTATGCTGCAGAGTCACTTACAACAACATCTCAGCCGAAAGACAGAGCACAAGGAGGACTTGCTCAGGGTCACACAATGAGTCAGTGGCTAAGCTGGGATTGGATCCGGTGACCTGCTGGTTACACGCCTGTTTCTTTAACCACTGGACTACACAAGCTCCTATGATACTGTAACTTACATACTCGTTAGGTAAGCAATTAAATTAAGTAACAGACAATCCACACTGACAAAGCTATTTTCTCTGAGTGGGAGATCTATAGCAGTTGTCCTGTCCCCGCCTGTGTTGTTTTCAGGAAGTGGAAGCTGCATCACACCACCCAGGCACTGCCAAGAAAAGGCCGTCCCTCAAAACTCAACGCTCAAACAAGAAGGAGACTTGTGAGAGAAGCCACAGAGAGGCCAACAATCACTTTGAAGGAGCTACAGAGTTCAGTGGCTGGGAGTGGAGTAATGGTGCACCAGTCAACCATATCAAGAGCTCTGCATAACACTGGCCTGTATGGGAGGGTGGCAAGAAAGAAGCCGTTACTCAAAAAGTACTATCTGAAAGCAGGTCTGGAGTTTGCCAGAAAGCATGAGAGTGACCCAGCTGCGATGTGGGAAAAGGCTTTGTGGTCAGATGAGACCAAGATAGAGCTTTTTGCTATGTATGGCGCAAACCTAACACGCTAAAAAACTGAAGCTTGGGAGGAAATTCACCTTTCAGCAGGACAATAATCCCAATCACAAGGCCAAAGCAACATTGGAATGGCTCAAGAACAAAAAGGTGAATGTCCTACAGTGGCTGAGTCAAAGTCCTGATCTCAATCCCATTGAGAATCTGTGGCACTATTTGAAAATTGCGGTCCACAAGCATTGTCCAACAAACCTGAACAACCTGGAGCAAATCTGCCAAGAAGAATGGGCCAAAATCACTCCGACACTGTGTGCAAAGCTGGTACATACTTACCCCAAAAGACTTACAGCTGTTATTGCAGCGAAAGGTGGCTCTACCAAATATTAATGTGTGGGGGTTGAATACTTACGCAAGCAAGATATTTCAGTTTTTTATTTTTCTTAAAAATATTTCCCAACATAAAACCAATGTCACCTTACAATAATTGATTTTGAGTTTAAGTGTTTTAAAATAAAATATCGAACAGAACGAAATTTCAATGTACCATTTGTAATTCAGTAATATGAGAGAATTGGTCAGCGGTCTGAATACTTTTATAAGGCACTATATATATATATATATATATATATCTATATATCTATCTATCTATCTATCTATCTATCTATCTATATATATATATATATATATATATATATATATATATATATATATATATATATATATAAATCGGTGTGTGTGTGTTCATGGTGGTTTCCTATAAAACCTCAATGATATATTTATTTAAAAAAAAAAAACAAAAAAAAAACACCTGACGTGCACTGAAGGTACCGTATCTGATTTCAACCTGACTCTAAATCAAATACTATATTTAAGTAAGTTGCCCTCCAGATAATCACTGTTGAGAAAGTGTGCGCCACAAACCACAGAATTATTTTGGTGAACAGATTTTACGGTGAAGTCCCCTCTTTTAACTTGTCAAAAATGAGTGCCGTATTTCACTCCTGGGTGGGGTTTCTACATGCACTCGGCACTCAGACGTGCACCCGATGCCCTGACATGTTGGAGTTTGTGCAACCCCTGCACACGCATTAATTCACCATATTATTATTATTTATTTATTTTTGTTTTCTCTCACAAACCTATAGGCCAGACATACAACTAAGAAGACCCTTTTGATACTTTTTTTGTAGCAGGGGTCTGTGATCCACATGAAATCACATTTTATTGGCCTATAAAATGTTTTTAAAAAACTTAACAATGCAAATTTTCTTAATAAACACTGCTGCATCCATTTCAGTGAAAAGAAAACCCTGCAAGATACAGTTTACAACAACAGTATCCTCTCCTATCAATTACATGACTGCCAACTCTTTAAATGCTCCCAATCATACATTTTCTATCAAATAAGTGACTCTGGAACAACAGAATTTCACAGCTGTTGAGGGTCCCTCCCCTCTGTGCCCCCCCCCCCCCCCATCCAAAAGCTTGGGTGCGGCCTCTGAACATTCATCGTGTTAATAGGTTGACTTTAAATTTCCAAACATAGAACACAATCAATCACACCACAGTTGGACCAGTAATGTTTATACAGTGCTGCACCTGCATCCATTAGTTTGAAGCAGCTATGGCAGCTTAATTTGGATAATACTTTCTAATATCCCTGTATATATAAATAAATAAAAAAAAAGTCACATTGCTCCAAAAGTTGATCTGTTTTCTCAAAGTTCAGAACAGTCGAGATGCAAGAATTAGATGATTAATTGATTATTCAAGCCACAACAACATTCATGAATTGAATAATTGTCTGAGTACCTTATTTTAAGCCTCACATAGTTAGATACTGTAACCAGGAACAGCAGCTTTCCCTGCATGTGCTAGACTGAAATGGTTTCATTTCTGTTAGTTTCCTGGTAAGAGATGTCAAAATCAAATGAAAAAACAAAGACAGCATTTTCTTACAAAATCTCCCAAACGAATAATTGCCCAAACACATTTAGTGAGCAATCTGTCCAGTGCAGTGGTACCTCCTTTATTTAACCTCAAGTACTGGGCTTTTGCCCTGGTACCTGCTAAGGCTGGAAGTGAATCAATGTGCTCAATACAGACAGGTGGTCCTTATACATTGTATCACGTTACTGGAAAGTGTAATGCAGGTTTGGTTATGCACAGTCAAAGTTATTATCCATGTCATACTGGTCTCTCACTGTAGGATGGTAAGCTGCTATTTAAAAAATAAATAAATAAATATTGTACTTTAGGTGAACTATTCATCCTTCATACCTGAAGCGGTTGAAAGAAGGCTGAAGACCTATTTTTTGATTATAAGGCAAATAATTATTATTCTCATCCACGTACTGAAAGGGCCTGACCTTTTGTGATCACTGGGGTTGGCAATGGCTTGAGGGCGATTACAGGGTGTCACGTCTTCCACCCATACATTAGACTGCGCTTTTTACACATAATTAGATTAGGGATCTTGAGTCAGCCGGGCTGTAGCCTCAAGGAAGAAGACAAGAGACAGAAAACAATAAAATAAGAAACGGTAAAAGGAGGAAGACCTGGGAAAGCTCGTGGAATTACATTTTTGAAATGACATTTTTTACATTAGTAGCTTCAAATTATCTTTTTTATTTTTTTTTTTTTAATAAAATCGACCCTTTCTATGTTGATCATTCTGTTTGGTTCTTATTGCAATTATTCAAAAAGTGTGTGTTTGAATTTTTTTTTGTAATGTGGTTAAGGTGCTCGGTTCATAAACTGTTCTTCAGTTCTAGTGCCTGCCATAGACACATGAGATGTTGACTAGATCAGCCAAATTGTCTTTATAAAAATTATTGACCACCAGATGACATAAGCTCTGCCTTCTATAAAGACACTGTTGATCTAGCCTATGCTACAAACTGATGGCAGGCAACAAGAACTGAAGAGCTGCTCCTGAATGGAAAGCTTCTTAAAACACACAGTATATGAGTAATGATTGAAAACATCACCAAAAGGTAAGGGGACAACAGCAACAACTAAGAAAATGAAATTTGAAGCTACTTAATGACCACATATCCGTCCATACCCTGACAGAGACATATCTGAAAAATACTATTGGAGAACAACCCATATTATAGTGTGTTAGCTTTGAGACTGTAAAGAATATGATGAAGAGCAAATTCAATGGCTTTTGGGCTGTAGCCAAATGAAGTTTCTGTCTTTAAGCAATGTTACAATAAATTCATATATAACAACTACTTCTGCAACAATAATGACAGTGAACGCACAGTATCATGTTCCACTGAAATACTATATCAAGCCTCGTTCTGTCTTTTCTTGCCTGATTAAGTCCTACGTAACTCAGGAATTGTCAATAACTCAAGGAGGTTGGGATCTGGTACATGAAAACTGTGATGTGTAATTGGAAGGAGTACAGTAAGCCATTGCTTTGTCTCATTGCTAAAGGAAGACTTTATGGCAGACTTTGGAGCAGGTTGAACACATCTAACCCCATTCAGACTTCGTGCTTTCTAAATACTGGATCTTTGGTATCTCTGATCAGATAACCACCCCCTCTTCAAAATATTTGCAATTGAAGAAGCCTTCTCAAAAGTGTAGGGTTACCTCAACTGGTATCCATGGCAGGGTGGTCAATTTAATCTCCAAAGACTGATGCGCCATTCAATGCTTTAGTTTTTATTGGTGCTGTAGAATACATTCAATGATATGGGTGCCATTCCCACCCCCCAACACTAACAGGTATCAAAAGATATTAGGGTTGCTAAAACTCACACAGGTAATCAAGGATGTCATAAATGTAGACTTGAGCGCTTTAGAACACAGTTATTGCATGTCCACAAGAAACAATCAAAGGCTACGATCTTCAAGCCTCAAGGAGAGACACAGCTTCCCAGGTACAGAAACAGACAGATTTTTAAAGCAGAGCTTGTCTATTGTTGCTTTAACACACAGCCTTTTATAATCCTGTCTAGTAGTACTTACATATGTCAGTACTTGAACAGTTTAGTTCACAAACTGTTCCCTGACTCCCTTACGTGTCAGAGCAGTCATTTATTTAAAAGTTTCTTCCAATATCCACACACCTACGCATAATCACGATACTGGGAATTTAAAAAACACACAATAAAAGACAAATAAAAAACACAAAAAAAACCATTTGAACAACTATTTACAGTCAAGAACCAGCTTTTATTTCTCAGGGAGAAGGAGTGGGCAGTAATAGTGACATGGTAAACACCTCACCCTGTCACAAATATCTACAGACATCAAGGTTCCAAAAAGAAGAACAAACTCCAGGGGACTCATACTGGTCTAATGCATTATGAACTAAATACAGACAATACTCAAGCCCAAATCGCTTCCATGCCAAGAAAGGCAGTGCCTTGCAATGACCAGTGAAAGGAAATTTTGATATATTTTTTTTTTTTTTCCCACAGAATTTAGCAACTTACCAAGTACTGTAGTCATCAATGGAAATTAACTGGAATGGAAATGAACTAGGGCAGCTATAATGGTTCCAAATTATTGGTAGTGGCAAAGTGGCAACTAGTTCATATTTTGCTCAACCAATTGTATTATTTATTTCTTAGCAGACAGACTTATCCTGGGCGACTACAACTGTTACAAAATATCACAGTAAAAAAGTACTGCATTATAAAGTATCACATTACAGAATATTGTAATACAGATAAGAGCAGATATGAAAGTACAATAAGATCAAATTCAAGTAACAGCATCATACAGTACAGTATAATACAGTAAATTATAAGTAAGAGCAAGTTTGACTAAGAGCAGTTAAAGCGTATAGTAAAAATTTTTTTATGAGTAAAGTCCAGTAAGAAAACATAGTATGATAAATGGATGAGAATGATTTCAAATAAGAGCAATTACAAAAAAGTGAGTACGGTTACCTAGAAGAGTAAATTCAAACACAAGATACAGTGAGTAGTACTAGTTAGGTGCAGCAAGGTATGGAGCAGTTCAGTGCAAGTATAAGCTGATGCAAGTACTGGTACATTGGGTATCACAATGGTAGAAATCAGTGCCATGCTATCAGTGTGCTACAATATGAGGAATTCTCAGTGTTCAAAATCCACAAGTGTGTCAGAACATATTCTGATAGTTGTATCCATTTGATTTTAGATTGGATTAATCAATTACTGTAAACTGTAAATAGAGGGGGTTCTGATAAAGTATGTAATGAGGTACTGTGTCTACTTTTCAGCCTGAAGTTGTGTTTATAATGTGGTAAGTCACAGTTAAAACTACATGAGCTCACAAGCACACGCTCCCCAGCAAACTTGTCCCTTCCTGTACTGCTCTAGTGCAGGTAATTTGGACTTGGCAGGGCATGAAAGCAATGTTTTGATGGAGAAGGGCCTGGAGCGGGGGGGGGGGGATTGGAACCTGGAGAGGTGAGAGTGGCTATTTACCTAAAAGGTGTCAGCCCCTGAGGTTCGCTAGCCTTATCTGGGCCCTCAACAGGCATCTCCCTCATTCCAAAAAAACCCAACAGGTAGTTCAGGAATAACCGAGTGACTCTCTTTGAAATCCCTTAATATGACTAGCTTCACCAAAAACCACGGGGATAGAAATAATTAGATCAGAGCTGTCCAGCCTTTCAGCATTCTCTTAAAAAGACAGCACACACAAACTGAATAAAATATAAACATTTCAGTCTGTGGGCTAAATTCTCAACGCTATTTCCTCCCATTCGTAATGAGCACAATTTATTCAGAAAGGAGAAATGCACCCAATAAAGTTACAAAACCAGAAATTAACAACCAGGACTTTTAATGCAGGGGCTGGAATTAAGTATTGCATTGTTTCTAATACTCTGTTCACACGCGAAACAATACTGGTAAAATTAGTGTCTGATTAGAAGACTGATACTGTTGCGATATACCTGTCCACATGCAAGCTGGTTTATATTGATGCACTTACATCAAAGATATTCTGTATACACCAAGATACTCGACTCCATAGATTCTCTATGGGGAACCTCTGTCACGCTGCATGCAAAGGGTTGTGGGATATAAGAGCTTGGGAGAAGATTTTCTATTGGGTCAATGGAACGCTGTCGGATTGAGTTGCTTTGAGCTTATTTTAAATCAATGTTTTTTATATATATATATATATATATATATATATTATAATATACATATATATAATCTGAGAAGGGGTCTTACAGAAACATAACCTGTAGTAATGATGACATACCCGAATTTAAATGAATGAGTACCAGAGAAAATGATGAGCGTTATAAATTATAAAAATTGGATTGATTGGTATTAGCCGTTCATTTTTATATGTTTTTCATTTTTAATCATTGATTCAAATTCAGAAGTAAAGGCAGAGTTGAGGATCTTGGGGATATCTTTGGTGACAGTGTGCTATGTATGCCTCAGACTCGTCCACACTTCACTGTTCTGAGTCATATCACAACTGTACTGTAGGGATGGGGCGGTATAAAATTTGCACGGTATGATAACCATTAAAAAAATACCACGGTAACCTTAATATCACGGTATACTGGTACGAAACTTGGTCTTGGCTGGGTTTCATATCGATACAGTTATACCAGTACAATGCCTGTAACAACTCCAGTGGAAAAAGACGTTGCAATACTATTCTGCAACGATACAAGTAAAAAAAAATAAAAAAATGTGAACATGGCTTTTTGTTTTAGATGTTAAATTTGTGTTTTTTTTTTTCATTAGGAAAAAAATACACTAATGCTGATTTAGAAGCAAATGGCTTTGAGAATCTAGCCTTGTAATCCTAAATAGGTGGAGTTTACTAAAAGTAAAAAGATGACTAAATAGCAAAGAAATTCAGTATTTCCAATTGAGAGTTTTGTGTGTTTTTACTGTTCTTTCCACAAAGGCAACCAGTATCTCCTGTAGTCCATTTGAAGTCCTTAACAACCACAAATACTCCACTTCTAAATCAAAAGAGTGCCATTTTGGATCTCAATGAGCAATTAATTGGATTTTAGGAAGATGAATTGGATTTGAGGAAGGTGAATTGGATTTGAGGAAGGTGAACTTCATATCTACTCAGAGAGAGAGAGAGAGAGAGAGACTTGCTGTCTTGCAGATGGAAATATTTGGCATGGAGTAGCAAGCATCGATGGCAGCTCACAGTTATCCTACAGGGAGGCATGTGTTTGCTCTTATTGCTCCAAAAGCAAGTGAATTTGTCTCTGCTGAACTGAACAAGTATCTACTGCTGGCAAAAGGTGGAATACATTGTATTTATTCAACGTTTATCTAACCAGGAAGGTCCCATTTAGATTCAAGATCTATTTTTCAAGAAAAACCTGGGCAAGACTGTGGCAAAGTGAATCACAGTTACCTCCAAATAACAAAAAAAAAACAAAAAAAAAAACACGCAGGATGACTAAACCACCATCAATTAATTTTTTTTTTCTCGAAATAAGACTAAGATTCACAGTGGCAGTATTTAATTTACCCCCATGTCTAGCTAAATAAATGCCTTTTTTTGGTTTAAAGAAAATTAAGAAAAAAATGCAATGCCCCTTTCCAAGTTCAGTGAAGACTTTAAGAACTATTAATCTTGAAACAGTCGGAGATCTAAAGTTATAGGCACTACTAGAGGTAATTAACAGTTTAAGATATTATGGAGGTTTACACAAGATAGCCTTGTAAACAATTATATTTCAACATTTTGTAATATACTGTAACTACATGAGAGTAAATATAACAAGTGTAAAAGGCAGAGTTGTGTGATGCAGTGTCATTATGGACCCTGTACGCAAAACAAGGTTCAAAGCTTTGTAACCACAATTCTACAATGTAAACGATCGTCCCCTTATTAATTTCAATGGGCTATGTAATCTCATGGTCACGCTGGTATCTCAGGACATTGTACTGTTCTTTTTAACTCTAGTTTTGTTCGTTGTTTTTTTTAAATTTCAAACTACCTCATAGCCATTGTATAATTACTGTATGACTATGAGCCAAGTGGTTGGGATATGCACCTGGAAAACCAGGTTCCTTAAATCTCAACAAGTAGTTTCCCAGCCATGTTAAACTCTGAACCATGTTTTAAAAGCTTGTTATTTCAAAAGAAAAAAAAAAACAACATTAGTGGCAGGTTTGGGGACACAATTAAAATGTCAGATTATAAATCAAAATGTCTAGCCTCTCCAATAATTTCCTTAGAGCCAGTTGAAGTCATGTCGTTAACTGCTTTGTTTACAGCAAATGTGTTTTAATGGATTTGGAAGTGCCACTCTTCTCCAAATAGAAGCACATTAGCTCACAAATATACCTGGAAACTGATAGTCTGAAAACACGAATTGCCACAGGATATTTTGAAGGAGGTTCTTTTCAAATTCCAGCACGCCCCTCTATGTAGTCAAAGCTTTTAGGCAGGTCTAATCTGTCAGAAACTAATATTCTCCTTTGACATTCAGTAGTCAATTCTAAATGAGGCACCCAATTAATAAACAGTTCAGCTAAAATTGAACCTGAGTGTTATGCTTCAAGTTTAAAACAAACGGAGAGTCCAGTGGTAATGGATGTAACTATGCAAGCTGTCTTCAGAAATGCCAGGAATCTGTTTCATCTGGATTACAGCGTAAAGAACACTCATTTTGTTTGAATTAGCTGAAAGAGAATCATGATGTAAAAAGCTATTTCCCACCATTATTACTAACAGCTACAATGGAGCGAACTCACTTTCTATTACCTTCATGGTTGGGCATTAGGAAACACACATGGAACCGAGCACACCTAGTATTAATAAGAAAGCCAAACAGAAACTTGTAAAACAGGTTTATTACTGGTTAAGCAACTGAATTAAGATTGAACTTCATTTAAATCAATGCAGTAAATGGTCAATGTCTAAACAAGTATGCTAGTTACATTCATCCCCATTCACAGCCGTCAATACTGGAGTTTGACATATGTATGTACAAAGCCAGGCAGACAGCCTCTTTTCTATATATCATCTGATGCCCTATAACTTGAAAATGCCTTAAACAAGATGTCATAACAGAGTGTTGTCATGAACAAGTTTCATATTCTATAGATATGAATACAAATGTAAGTGTGAATGTAAAGTACAGATGGGTATCCTCTTAAAACATTCAGATTCTGATCCTCATTCACACTACCTCCACTATTCCTCTGTTTCTGGGTATATGCATAACAGACATTCTATAATAAAATAGAGGACATATATGTAAAGCTATGTAGGGGATCACAGCCCAACAGAAATTTCATGTTTAATTATTTATTTTGATAGCATGTGATATTTAGATTTTTTTTATTTTTATATTCTGGCACAGCATTCCCTTGTTATTATGAAGGCTCTCTTGGAGATACACAGGTCAAGGTCAAAATCATTCAACACTGCTCAAGGCAAAATGTAGTATTTATTTTGCCAAAGTTTCTAATACAAAACACAGCTTGTGAATATTTTCAAAGCGTGAAAAAGCACAAAAGCTCAATTCATCATTATTAAAAATAAAGACATTTTGATCTCTCCCCATTCTATTAAACAGATGTGGTAAAACAAAGACAGGCCCCAAGGTGTTTATTGAGGTGTGGAAGCTTTGTTTTATTACCTTTGTTATGTGGAAGTTACCAGAAACGGTTTTATTCACTTGGTTGCCATGTGAACAAGATTAACTCCTTACAAAACAAAGAGACAGTGGTAAAAACTGTAGAAAAAGCACCCTCTCAAAAACTCTGAATGTGGTCCAGAGCAGAGCCTGTTCTGAGCAGACCCTTTCTTGGAAGACCTGATGAACTATTGCAGCACAGCTTGAAAATAGGATTTCAGTATAATCAAAATTTTCTTTATATTGTGTGTTTTTTAAAAGGTTATTTATCATGGAATTATACACTGAAGAAGTTACTTGTGACCACTATGACATTACAGAAACAGACTGACACCTCATACGGTAATAAAAAATGTGGTCAAAATGAAAGGCAGACAGGACATTGTCAAAGTTACCAAAACTGTCTCTCGTGTGTACGTACTCATGCATCTATATGAATGGGGCTTGGGACAGGTCCATGCAGACGTGTTATCAGGCTTACGTTTTCTCTAGTATAGGTGATGTCTCACATTTATAAGGGATATGTATGTATGTTTGACAAGAAAACAGTGATTTTTCAGTTCACAAAAACTATAACAATTGTAATAGAAACTGAAATGTTTAAAAACTAAAATGATACAAAAAACTAATATTCTGAGTTGTATTAATATTGTTTCATGAAAGTGCTCTATGAATAGCACATCCAGGCTGCAATGACTCCCAGCTCTGTGGTACTGCTGCCCAAAGCACATGGATGAATGTGTTTGTACTGTCAAAAAAATAAATAAATAAAAATAAAATTTGGAATTAAGGGATTTTTTTTTTTGTGTGTGTGCAGCAATTTAGCGTAAACCTAAAAATATAAAAAAAGTATCTTTAAAACAAAAACTAAAAATAGAAACAAAATAATAATCTTACCAACTGAATAAAAACTGAATGTACTGAAACGCTGAAACAGAAAAACCACGCAAAAAAAAAAAAACATTCTCTGTCCCCCTGAGCTATATAGGCTGGCTACGCCCCTAAACGAGGCTTTATGAAAACACATCTACTGTAATTAGTCAATCTTTCCAACTCCCTTTAAAACACTCTGACACTAGAAACAACAATAAAACTGCAAAGAATCACATTTTAAAATCATTTTTGCCCTATCAATGTGAACCTGTACATATGTTTGCTGCACTGGCTAAAACAAATGTACCAAACAACACCACCTCCTGAAGTAACAATATCCCATATCCCTCCTCCGTACAGAAACAAAGATTAAATTAAAAAAAAAAAAAAAAAAAAACTTCAGCATAGGATGGGACCAAAGTTCATGTGCTTCCAATTGCTTCTGTTTGGCTATTTGTTACCTTGTGTGACCTGCTGCCTTCTTTCCAGGTCTCTGAATGCGTGTGCAAACACAGATATCAGAACTAACAATCTGGACACCACAACCACAGGTTTTGAAATGCTGCCACATGGAAATCGTGCTGCTATTCAATAGTGTAAGTGTATCTTTCTCCCCGTATCCTAAAGATTAAAGCCTTATGGTCGACGATCTCTATCAAGGATTTAAAGTACCATGTGGGTTTAAACCGTTTCTACTTTTTTACCCCCAGAAAGCTTTAGGACGATAAAAGGTTGCATCTGGCTTAAAGAAATCCTATACCATTACAAGCACACATACAGCAAGTTGTGTCAGCATGTTACATATCACTTATATATCACTGTATAGTATAGGGATTAGTTTTCTCTTAAAAAGAAACACTGGCTTTAGTTTATTTATTAACTGCCTGAAGCCATGTTTATATTAGTTAATGTGATTTCAGGGATGGACGTTTTATAAAGACCTTAATTACTACTTATTTTGAAAAATAGAGGTGGTCTAAAATAAGCTCATAATAAAACCTGGAATTTCTCCAGCTGCTATGCAACTGAGTTTTAGCTAAGCCCTACACAACAACTTGAGTGCTGAACTAGATCTAGTTGAAAGGAACTTATTCTCTGTTTTGCTATTGAATCATTTTTTGTAGGCTTTAATTTAATGGGTCCCGTCCCGTCCTCCCCTTTATAATATTGAACTTTTTTTTTGTAATGACATCAATCCATACTTCAATTTAATCAATGAATTTAATACTAGCCATAATGGTAATGTAATGTTGGTTACAGCCTGCCTATAGTATACAATATAAATCTATGCGCAAGCAAGTCTGAATTTGGCAATACACAAACAATTAAACAGAAATTCATACACATTTATGCAAACAATATACTTAGTGATATGTACTAAAAGAAAGATTTAATATTGGGGTCTCCCATATTGATTAAAAAAAAAAGTGCCAAAGACTAAATAGACAAGCAACTAAACAGTTCCCTCGTCCTGTTACGCAGTGGCTTGATCTGATGACATGCTCGTGATTTCTGCAAGAGAGGCTACTTGACATTCTATATAGCCTGGCAGTGAAACAGTTAATATTACTTAAAGACCTTCAATTTATTTGTATTTAATAAAAGATAACACTAGTATGGCTTCAGTGCCCTAAAGCACATGCAATGTGTTTTTTTTTTTTTTTTAATTCAACCTATAAAAAAAGCATTATACTATGTTATTGGGTTTTTTTTGTATTTAAAGTGCTTAGTTTGGTGCTAATTAAGGGTGATAGAGTCATGATATATCTTCCACTCACAGCTCATTCCCTGGATTTGAGCTCAGGATAACAGAAATGAAAGATTAGAGTCCATTGTGCCACCTATCTACCCTGTAAATGCATTTGTATGTTTCAGTTTTAAAGCTGTAAACACAGGTGGATTTTAATACCAGTGCTCTTCAACTCCATATGAATCCAGCTGGGGTTTCCCCCCCTGGGGTGGTTTATTCACATTACTTTCATACAAGTCAAACACAGCTAACAAGGTCTGGGGGGAAAAACAAAATCTGATTTATAATTTCTAAAGGCGGTAAATGACACGGAGATCATTAAGATACGCGGACCCCATATTTACGTACTTTGCTGGCACCATGAGAAAACCTCAGACCAAAAGTGTTTTAAACTCAATTACTTTCTCTGATAATCACCACATTTCTTTTCCACTGCCATATCATTGTAAATACCCCTTTAAATCCTGTAATTGGTGGTTTAATCTTGCCTTTTAGTCAATAGATCATATCCTGTTTGAGTTTAGCTTAATTGCACACCTTAAGCGAACAATAATTCAACGGGGTTCTACTGAATGAAGTGCTGGGATGGTACCTTATTCCTTTGTTCACTCAGAAGGACATGTTCAAACTGCTGCCAAAGATTGATGGTTTAATTTGTTTAATTATTTTAGATGTTATTATCAGCTAGGGCAACTATTGCGATAATACAACATAGCAACTGTGAGGCTTGTGAGTAAAAATTGATTTTCCAGACAGCGATTTACGTGTAAAAAAAATAAAAATTTTATTTAATATTACACTGAAAATAAAAAAAACAATAAAGAAGGATGTGAGGGAGGGAGTGCTGGAGTAATCAAAAATAAAGGAACGGAAGCCTCTTAATCCTCTTCGTGATCTGCTCAATCCAAAAATGACACAAAAAGGAATAAAAATAGAAAAGAGCAAAGTTAGTAAGGCCTCCGTCCGTCATTAAAAGTAAGTAACACAGTCCACCCCGCACGTACTTCCCTCTAGCCTTTTTTTCCCTGCCTCTGTTCCTCAGGACCAACCCCGAACACAGTAGCACATTCCCTTTAGTATGCAAACCCCGCCCCGGTAGTCAGTGGATCACCAATCCCACACTGACAGGCATCCTTAACTTCACTTGACTCCAGTGGCTGGAATTTACATACTCGTACTTCTGCCCCTCACCAAGGTGCCGCCCCTCAAAAAGATGACTTTTGTCATGGTCACAAGACCTTGGTAAGGGAAGTCCCGAGTTGGTTTGATGCCTTCTACTGTTGGGAGGCTGAATTGCAGACCGAAACCCCTTTGACTCATCACATATCCCACCCCTCAGAGTGGAGCCGAAGGAACACTCGGAAACCTCTAAACCCTCCTTTTCCCCTCCCTCCCGGGAAAAAAAATCAGCTTTTTGATGTAACTTACCTGCACGATGCCTTATTTGAAAGGCGAAGGGTTGGACCGCCAGGTACCACCGCGTAATCCTTGCATTTGAATCCGACATTTTGTCTAACCACTTTAAAGGGGCGTGATCTGTGATGAGTACAAAGGGTCGTCCCAGAAGATAGTATTTTAAGGACTCCACCGCCCATTTTACTGCCAGGCATTCTTTTTCTACCACAGAGTACCTTTGTTCTCTCGGCAGTAACTTCCGACTAATATATAGTATTGGGTGTTCTATACCATTTTTTTCCTGGGACAGAACTGCCCCCAGACCAGTCTGCGGTGCATCGGCCTGAAGGATGAACTCTCGGCTGAAATCCAGGCTTACTAATGCTGGGGGGCCTGACTCAAGTTAGTTTTAATAGACTTAAAAGCCGTCTGACACTCTGCACTCCACTTAATTTTATTTGGAGCGTTCTTTTTATTGAGATCAGCGAGAGGGGCGGCTATAGTGGAAAAGTGTGGAATGAAGCGGCGGTAATAACCAGCCAATCCCAACAATGATCTCACCTGGGTTTTTGTGGTAGGTACCGGTGAATCCAACAAAGCCTGGACTTTTGAAACCAACGGTTTCACTCTACCCTTACCCATTATGAAACCTAAATATTTTGTTTCTTCTTTTCCAATAGCGCACTTTGCCATGTTCGCTGTGAGCCCCGCCTTCCTCAGAGACTGTAGGACGGCTTTTAATCTACTCAAATGTTCTTTCCAGGAAGAACTGTATATGACTACATCATCTATATATGCAGCTGCATACTCTTGATGAGGTTGTAATACCCTGCCCATCAGTCTCTGGAAGTCCGAACGGCATAGTACAAAATTGAAAAAGACCATCTGGGGTTGAGAATGCCGTTTTCTCACTTTTGCTAATGGAATTTGCCAGTATCCTTTCGTCAGATCCAAAGTTGAAATAAACTGAGCTCGCCCCAGCCTGTCTAAGAGTTCATCTACCCGAGGCATGGGATATGCATCAAACTTAGAGATAGCATTCACCCTCCTAAAGTCTATACATAACCGTAGTGACCCATCTGGTTTGTCTATTGGTACAATTGGGCTACACCACTCACTTCGGGATGGTTCAATTATCCCAAGTTTCAACATACACCCCACCTCCCTCCGGACAGAATCTCTCCGACTTTCTGAAATGTGATACGGTCTCTGTCTAACTCTCAGACCTGGCGGAGTGATAACCGCGTGTTCAATCAAATGCGTTCTTCCAGGCACGTTAGAAAACACATCACCAAACATTTTGATTAAATTGCTCACCTCTTTGCGTTGATCAGGAGTTAATTGTTCCCCCATCGGATCCCCAGCTGCTGATACTGGCTCAATTGAGGGTCCATAGTCCTCTCCCTCCTGTTCGGGAGACATAAAATGGACCGCCCGTTCTTTCCACGGTTTGAGGAGATTAACATGATAAATTTGATTTTCCTTCCGACGCCCAGGCTGTCGAATCTCATAATTAACTTCTCCAATTGCTTGAATGACCTCAAAGGGACCCTGCCATTTAGCAAACAACTTAGATTCTGATGAGGGAAGCAGCAACAACACTTTGTCTCCAGGTCGAAAGTTCCTAATTCTTGCATTTTTATTGTAGCTTTGCTGCTGCTTCTGCTGTGCCACTTTGAGATTGTCATGTGCCAATCGACCGACTAATTCTAAGCGATCGCGTAGCTGTAATACATATTTCACTATATTTTTAGAGTCTTTTGACTGTTCTTCCCAGCCTTCTCTTATGAGATCCAAGATACCCCGCGGCTGCCGACCGTACAAGAGCTCAAACAGAGAGAACCCCGTTGAGTATTGATGGTACCTCACGAACTGCAAAGAGCAAGTAGGGAAGCAGTTTAGCCCAATTACGTTTCTCCTGATCTACAAAGCGGCGCAACATACTTTTTAAAGTATGATTAAATCGTTCAACAAGCCCATCCGTTTGAGGATGAAAAACTGAGGTTCGAATTGAACGGATTTTCAATAATTTGTATAATTGCTGAATACAGCCAGACATAAAATTAGTGCCCTGATCAGTGAGAATTTCTTTCGGGATTCCCACCCTAGAAAATATTTTAACAAATTCATTTGCTACTACTTCTGCACTCATAGAACATAAGGGAACAGCTTCTGGATATCGTGTTGCGTAGTCCACTACTACCTAAATATACCGATATCCTGACTCTGCTCCCTCCAGAGGGCCTACTAAATCTACACCAATCCTCTCAAACGGTACTCCAATAATTGGCAGTGAGACCAGAGGTGCGGGGCGAACTAACTTAGGGGCAGCTAATTGACATTCCGGACACTCAGATACATACTTCCGCACAAGACCATAAACCCCTGGCCAAAAAAACCGGGCCAGAATTCGTTCCTGAGTCTTTTCAGTTCCTAAATGACCTGCAAATGGAATGTCATGCGCCAATCTCATGACTTCTGACTGAAAAGGCCCAGGAACCAATAACTGTTTTACGAGCTGTCCCGTCCCGGGAGCCCGGGTTATTCTATATAATAAGTGCCCAGATACAGAAAAATGAGGAAATACCACTGGTTGTCCTTCCTGCATATCCTTCCCCTCAACATAGCTAACCTGTTTCCAAGCATACTGTAACGTGGGATCATTTTGTTGTTCATAGCCCAGGTCAATATCTCGGTCCCAATGATTAGGTACGCTGAGAGGAGTGTCTTTTATTATGTGACCTTCCACATCAGTAACCTCGCAGCCCTGGTCACACTGAACACCTACTCCTTTACCCTGCCGTTTACAAGATTGATTTACCTTTGAGTCAGACCCCTCCCCTTGTCGTCTCAGAGTTCCCTCATATTTTTCCACCCGACGCTCTCTCTTTGTTTTTCTTGGGCGGATTTTAGGGTTAAACAGGTCGGATTGTAACGGGAAAATCTCGCCAATTGTTTTCTCCCGTTGCTTAGATTGTCCCCTGGTAGAAACTAAGACCATTTCCCGACCTAAAATATGATCAAAAAACGGCCAGTCTCTTCCCAGGAGAACAGGGTATGGTAAACATTGTGCTACAGCCACTTTAACGTAAGCTGAGTAACCATCAACAGTAAGTCTAACTTTAGTGGTGGGATAAACCCGAGTTTCTCCATGGATACATGAGATAGCCACTTTACCCTGTGGCTCCCAGGTTACCCCCTCCAAAAGAGCTTGTCGAATCAATGTTTGTGCACACCCAGAGTCCGCAAATGCATTAGTACTCTTATCCCCGACCTGTACTCTTAATTGATAAGGGCCCTCCCGACATTCCCCAGTGTTCTTACCTGTTACTGCTGACCAGGATCTTCTTGCCAGGCCTACCTCCATCGTCGGACAGTCCCTGGCTATATGTCCGGGCT
This sequence comes from Polyodon spathula, assembly GCF_017654505.1. Classification (NCBI taxonomy): domain Eukaryota; kingdom Metazoa; phylum Chordata; class Actinopteri; order Acipenseriformes; family Polyodontidae; genus Polyodon; species Polyodon spathula. The sequence continues at coordinate 19,510,073 of NC_054544.1, forward strand.
CATTGCATCGTTAACAAACTGGGGTAGAAGGCACCAACGGAGTTTTCTTGTCCTGCGAGTCAGTGACCAATAGGTTAGGGGTTTTTTCTCTCGCCCAAGATGGGGCTAACCTCGACCTCCATGGTCTGAAGGTCTGGTTACCTCCTCTGGGCTTCACTGATGGGTTGGTCCTGGTTAGTTTAGGCGCAGGAGTGGGGTCAGAGGCGGCGCCTTCATTCGCATCCTCATATGCCTCTGCCAGGATGACGGCCTTCTCGAGAGTGGTAGGTTGATTCCTTTTAACCCACTCCCGATTTCCTGGTGGTAGTATGGATGTGAACTGCTCTATGGCGATCTTCTGCACCAGTTCTTGGGGTGTGTGTTCTTCCGGCTGCAGCCACCGGGTGCACTGATCCAGGAAATACTGTCCCGCAACCCGGGGCCGCACCCCCTTGGACAGCTGGTATTCCCGGAAACGGTGCCGGTATGTTTCTTCCGTGATCCCGAAGCGTGAGAGAATGGCTTCTTTTACTTTTGTATAATCCGCAGCCTCCGAGGCCATTAATGCTCTGTACGCTGCTTGCGCTTCTCCTGTCAAACAGGGTGCCAATTTCATGGCCCAGTGATCCTTGGGCCACCCTGCTGCTTCTGCCACTCTCTCAAAGGTGACCAAGAACGCCTCAGGATCATCTTCCGGAGTCATCTTCTGTAACTTTGGTTGTGAAGAAAACATCCGGGCAACCGCTGTTTCCGCCGCTGGTGTCGAGATTTTCTCTACCAGCTGACCAAAGAACTGGGCGAGCTGTTCCTGGTGCTGTGCTTCCCTCTCCTCTCGCTTCTCCTCCTGCTCCCTAAACATCGCCAAGACTGTAGCTGGATCCATCTCCCACAATGACACCACGTGTGAGGCGTGTGAGTAAAAATGGATTTTCCAGACAGCGATTTACGTGTAAAAAAAATAATTTTATTTAATATTACATGGGAGAAAAAAAACAATAAAGAAGGATGTGAGGGAGGGAGTGCTGGAGTATTCAAAAATAAAGGAACGGAAGCCTCTTAATCCTCTTTGTGATCTGCTCAATCCAAAAATGACACAAAAAGGAATAAAAATAGAAAAGAGCAAAGTTAGTAAGGCCTCCGTCCGTAATTAAAAGTAAATAACACAGTCCACCCCGCACGTACTTCCCTCCAGCCTTTTTTTTTCCCTGCCTCTATTCCTCAGGACCAACCCCGAACACAGTAGCACGTTCCCTTTAGTATGCAAACCCCGCCCCGGTAGTCAGTGGATCACCAATCCCAAACTGACAGGTATCCTTAACTTCACTTGACTCCAGTGGCTGGAATTTACATACTCGTACTTCTGCCCCTCACCAAGGTGCTGCCCCTCAAAAAGATGACTTTTGTCATGGTCACAAGACCTTGGTAAGGGAAGTCCCGAGTTGGTTTGATGCCTTCTACTGTTGGGAGGCTGAATTGTAGACCGAAACCCCTTTGACTCATCACAGCAACATATATCATATATCAACTCTTAGGTATGAAGCCTCTAGTACTGTGAACCAATGGCAGGTGATCAAGAATGAACACAGACCTTCATAGAGGTAATGTTAATGTTTTAATCCCATTGTGCCACTAAATAAATCCAAATTGTTTACTCAGGCTGTAAAAGTTTAAATGGTAAACAAAAAGTATTTTGCTCAAAATCTAAATAAAAATACCCTGCGTGTCCTGAAAATATAACAGATTTTATTTCTTCAGTAGTGTATGTCATTGGTATAAGCATTCAACCTATGTAAACGTAGATTTTACAGTCTGTGCTTGGATTTCTGTAAATATCATGCAATAGCAGTCCTATGATTACACCACTCATACATTCCTACAGGCTTCCTGTGGGTATTATCTGAATGACAGCCAACTTGAACAAAATTTGACATGATGTTTTGGTCTTCCCACTGAGTTAATATATTTGGCAGTTGTCACTCATCCCTGAATGTGTAAACACAGTTTGTAATGTCTAGCTAGTTTGTAAATCCATGGGGGTGGCAGATTGAATTAGCTGACATCTGAATACCTAAGATTTCCAGGGGCAATGAGACCCACATGGGCCAGTAGGACAAAGGACCACTTCTTTTTGTATTTAGGGGTTGGTTTTATAAAAAGCCAACAGCTCTTTGCCTTGTTTGGATAATCCTGCACTTGAAGCAAGATGAATTAATACCTTTTTTATAAAAGGGCACGAGTATTAGACATAACAGCATTTAAACAGGGAAACGGATTTGGACAAAGGCATCTCTATGGTCAACTGAAGATTGCTTTGGCTTTTCCTCAGGGATAACAGTGGTAAGGGATGCATCATACAGACTGGGAGGATTCACGTTAAGGACTTCAAAATGCAGGACAATGAAAACAGGTCCATTGTGAATCAATGGAAAAAAAAACCAAAACAATTACCATAGCACTGTGTTAACATCAATACACAGGAGACAACTTCAGCTAGAAAGAAAAATGCTTAGCTTCAATACACTGACTAAGTAATAATTACTGTATTTAATGATCTATCAGACAGCATCTGCAGGACTGATCCATTACAGAATATATTTATCATTGTAGGGGTATTACATCTATATACAAATAGTGCCTGATTTTGATCACAACAGCACTGAAGTATTGAGGGTTATAGAACTTTATAAGTTTGTGAAATAATTAAAATGCATAATTAAAAAACAAACAACAAAAAAAAAAAACACGCACACTCTTATACAGCAGGGGAACTTCATTAAGTTGGCACATCCAGTTTGATTTCAAGCACCCAGGGAACAAAAATACACACATATACATTTAACACAACTGATTCTCAAACACACTTTTCTTTAATCAGCAACTGCAGTAATGCGTAGTATGTCATCGCAAAGGTTTGTAGTGCCTCTAATGACCCATTTCCACCTCCCACTGGCACAGAGTTGAAAACGGTTTGAACGGTGAATGATGGTGAAAGTCACCTTAAGAGCGTCCAATGTAACAAACACAAGAGGAGAGGTGGGTTTAATTCTTGCACTGCAGAAAAAATAAAATAAATAAATACATAAATATGTAGGCAGAACTGAGGGTTGTGAATACTCTATACGATCAGGTTGGTGAATGAATTTATGAATAGAAAATTTGTAAAAACATTATACATACAGTACAGGTGATATTTTACTTTTTTATGATGCAGACAGAAACGTGACAAATGAGTCAGAAAACAGTGTATGTGAGATAGAGAGAAGGACAAAAAGTATTACGGAAACATATTCCTGTACTGTATCCTGTGTATAACAGGACTATCCATCTCTGAACTCCCTTCCAAGGTCTATCAGGGACTTTGTCTGTTTAAATCATTAAAGCCTCAAGACACATTTGTATACATTGGCTTACTGCAACATATAGTTTATGTATTGTTTTATGTATACTTACGTATTTTTTTAAAAGTGTAAAGCACTTTGAGATTTATTTTAATGAAAGGTGCTATAGAAAATATATGTATTACTATTATTAATATTATTATTTGTTTTTAAACAATTTAACCAGAGGAAAGATCATTTCTGTAATAAACATTACATAAAGTCCTTGAGTTAAATTTCACATTAATTTTCCACTTTGTGTTTCTTGAGGGCAAAGTTGTTCCTGGAACCAGCTTACATTTTAGTTAAAACCTTAGACCAGGGAGAATTTATCCATATGTGCTTTACTTCATTATTTAATTATTATTATTATTTTTTTTTTTTTTGACAAACCTTAAAAATTTGTAGGCAATGCACTGTATTGCCTGTACAGATTACTAGACAAAAAAAATACCTGTAGAGCACTTAAGAAGGTCCTCTACAGTTAATTGTTAATACAAAAAATATGTACAGACTCCACACAGGTGGAAGATGGTTAGTGTTAAACTGGTTACAGAGCAAAGCGAGACTTTGTGTGGTGCTAGTGTTTTTACTGTGGTAAAACTTAAAAGAAACAAGTACTAAAGTTTCAGCTCAAAAACCCAGATGAAAGCATTTGCAGAAACATATATAAATTGAACCTCTGTTTGAGGTTTTGGAGTTCTGAGTGTTTTACTGTACAATAGGAGTATGAAGAAAGTGTGACAGCGAAGGTATTCATTGTTTTTTATCATCTATTTAACAAATTCTCATCATTAAAGCGGGAAAGCATTTTGAACATCCTATAATTAACATCAAAGAAAGATAGTTTTATTATAGTTTCAATGGTAATGAGCAGTTTATAAAACGTCCAAAAATGATCTGCAGCACACTTTCATTACGCTATAATTACAATGTAACTAACATATTTGTTTATTTCATTTTTAGTTGTAATTGTTTTCTAGTAATTGGCACACAAAACAAACCTGCAAAATGTTTTAGTGTTTTAGTGTACCTGTTTGTGTTGGCATCATGTACAGGTTTGCTACTGGCGCATTTTCCTTTTCATTTGAAGATGTGTATTACAAAGAGAGACACAAAAAATAAACACTGTGATAAAAAAAAAAGTTAAGTTGTGAACAATGGGAAAAAACACGGAGGATTCACTTGAATTGAGAACTGTTTTTAACTGCTCCTAACGCCAATGGTGTAGGACATGCAAGATATTTAGAGAAGGTTTATCAAGTTTAGCTCTAGTGTTTGTCTTCAGGTCATCATGAGTCCAGGTATAAACAAGACTTAAATACTGCTACAAGGCTTTTAAAGACCTATTATTATTATGAATAAGCATTATGCTTTAACTCATTAAAAAAAGTACGCTATATATAACTATATAAAGAGTGTCCTCTTCAAGTTTCATCATAAGTAACTGAACAATTCTCTATGTATATAAGTGTGATATAAAGACAGGTGGTGGGACAGTCAGACAGCCTCTACTTATCCCCATATCTTGATACTATCAATAACGTGCTAAAGAATGTGCTTAGCAGGTTTCACCATAGTTGGATAAGCGAATCTCTAGCTATAAATACAAATGTAAACGTCAGACAGACATAAAAAATTAGATGAGGCCATTCAGCCCATCTTGCTCATTTGGTTGTTAGTAGCTTATTGATCTCAGAATCTCATCAAGCAGCTTCTTGAAGGATCCCAGGGTGTCAGCTTCAACAACATTACTGGGGAGTTGGTTCCAGACTCCCACAATTCTCTGTGTAAAAAAGCGCTTCCTATTTTCTGTTCTGAATGCCCCTTTATCTAATCTCCATTTGTGACCCCTGGTCTTTGTTTCTTTTTTCAGCTCGAAAAAAGACCCTTGGGTCAAGAGTGTCAATACCTTTTAGAATTTTGAATGCTTGAATCAGATTGCCACATATTCTCTTTATTCAAGACTGAATAGATTCAATTCTTTTAGCCTGTCTGCATATGACATGGCTTTTAAACCCAGAATAATTCAGGTCGCACTTCTTTGTACTCTTTCTACAGCAGCAATATCCTTTTTGTAGCAAGGTGACCAGAACTGAACACAATATTCTAGATGAGGTCTTACTAATGCATTGTAAAGTTTTAACATTTCTTCCCTTTATTTAAATTCAACACTTTTCACTATATATCTGAGCATCTTGTTGGCCTTTTTAATAGCTTTCCCATATTACCTAGATTAAGACATTTCTGTTTCAGTGTCTCCCACACAATATTTATAATCCACATTTTTATTGCCTGCATACAGTACCTTACACTTTTCTCTATTAAATGTCATTTGCCTTGTGTCTGCCCAGTTCTGAATGCTGTCTAGATCTTTTTTTTTTTTTTTTTTTTTTTTAATTTAGTCGTCACCAATTATTATTTTTTATTATTTTCTCCCCAATTTAGTCATGTCCAATTATTTTTAGGCTCAGCTCACCACTACCACCCCTGCGCTGACTCGGGAGGGGCGAAGACGAACACACACTGTCCTCTGAAGCATGTGCCATCAGCAGCTCACATTTTTGCACACTGCAGACTCACCATGCAGCTACCCAGAGCTACAGCGTCGGAGGACAACACAGCTCTGTGCAGCTTACAGGCAAGCCCGCAAGCGCCCGGCCAGACCACAGGGGTCGCTGGTGTGCAGTGAGCCGAGGTCACCCTAGCCAACCTAGCCCCCCCCCCAGGGCGGCACTGGGCGAATTGTGCGCCACCCCCTAGGAACTCCCGGTCATGGTCGGCACTCACATAGCCTTGCAAACTTGCGATCTCCAGGCTATAGGGCACATCCCCGTGGAGAACCTTTACTGGATGTGCCACTCGGGAGCCCTTGCCTAGATTTTTTTGAATGACCTTTGCTGCTGTAGCGGTGTTTGCCACTCCTCCTATTTTTGCGTCATGTGCAAATTTAACTAGTTTGCTTACTATACCTGAATTTAAGTCAATGTAGATTAGGAAGAGGAGAGGACCTAATACTACTCCCTGATTATAATAATCGTATTGGTTTTAATTGATATTCAGGTTAATCACAACTGGACAAGCGTTTTTATAGATATATTCAGAACTCTAAAGTGACAGATGTATCTATTTCTGTCTCCATTTATCCTCAGCTTGGTATAATAAGAGGTTGTAATACAAGGATAGCCTTTCACAGTGGTAATGTTTAAGTGATGCCCAAGTCAGAGTTGACCATATACTGATAACTAGTTTGACTGGCTGATACACTCCAGGGTATATTTTTAGCAGATTAGTGTAAGGCAATTGCATTGCTTGCAAAACCAGGATATGCCTTCACTTTCTTTCTGAGCAACCCCACGTGTCAGATGTGGCTCAAAATGTGCTAAACCCTGGATAAATCTTCTCCCGGATCAGGTGGGAGCTAACCCTTCTGACCTGAAGGTGTGTCAAGAGAGTAGCTAAGTGTAACAGTGGGGTTAGAGTTTAGGTAAATAACACGAAAAGGGAGGTGGGAGTGGGCATTTTCATTTCCTGCAGGTAGGGTTAAAAGTGGAGATTTTTCACTGTATAAAATCGTGCAAAGTTGTATACATTATCCATATCCCATCCACATCTATAAAACACTATGGTGGAATATGTAGTAGCATGCACTGAACAAGAATATTGAATATTTAAATTAATATTAATTATATTTAAAAAAAACAAAAAAAACTGGAGTGTAACAACATAAATGATTCAATTTGGTTTTAAAACAATAGGCTGTCATACTTGTGTTTTCAACTCTAGGGTTAGGCTGCCAAACTGTCGTTAAAACGCACAGTTACACCCTTGTAATTACCTTGTGGACGGTTGAGCAGCTGCTATACAGGTATTTCACTTTATTTTTAAGGACGGCGATTATATTCTGGTATTTTGCTGCTGTATATCAATGCCTATTAAATTACTTTCTGTCAACCATTGATGCCCCTGTAATTAAAACAATCAAAGCATACCTGTTGACTGGAATTGAGTTCCGTACTGCGGTGATAAAAGACTTCAGCTGGTGATAAAAACTGTAAAAAAACCACAGTAGTAAAGTGAGTTATCTGGTGAACCATTACAGGCTAATACATTTCATGTAACACCAGGGTGTCTCTAATTGAATGAGAGGGTTGTTTTCGTGCAGTTTGGGGTGCGAAGACTGCTAAACTCTGGCTGCTCAAACTGTAAAATGAAGTATCATATAATAAAAGAGGCACTCAAACTACGACATATTAACACATTATAAAATCACAAAACCAACCTTCAACTCAACTCAGGAACTACTATTGTGCCCTATGTTCTTGGTACAGGAGGACATTTGTACACAGTATATGATGTACTAGGATTGTTACATTACTGAATAATGATCCTAAGAAAATCCTGTATCTTAATTCTCAGCACTTTCTACATAATTCATAGAAACCTCCACCTCTTAAAAGAAATTTAAAAAAATGGTTCCCCCCTAACATTTCCGTAGAGAGCGATGACATTCGGCGGAAATAAATGTAGATTTCAATTTTTTTTTTTTAAGTATTAATTTATCATTTCTGCAGTATTTCTGTTATTCTATGTAATGATTTTCCATGGATATACACATTCTCCACAGAGGACATCCACACGAAAGTGTAAATTTGCCCTTTGCTTGCTGCTGATAATAATTTACGTCCGGTTACATGGACCTTGCTGCTGTGTATGGGTCCATTCCCTCAGGAAACGGCATTGGGAATCAGTGCTTATACCTAAAATCAATGAAACTCCATTACTGTAGGTTTTGTTAAACAAAAGCATAGAAGGCTATGGTGAGGATATTTCCAAGAGTCCTCCCCATCACAGAGAAGCACAATTCAAATTAAAGAGATGTATTTTTCTTTGACCTGTGTGGCTGAATGACCCTACATTTTATTAGAAAGGTTACATAAAACACATTGAGCTTTGATAAATTGGTCAGACATCAAAAGCATAATTAATATTGGTTGTCCATTTCTTTCAGATGTGAAATGTCTAAAGCAAAGAGGAATGAGTTGAGCTAATTTTGCTGTATCACAGATGATGAACATTTTGTAAATATACTGCTTAATATAGGATATTGCTTATGACGCCTGACTTATTAGAACACCCTAACTAAGTTGATCAGCTGGGTACTGTATTTTAACAGGCACAGATGAAAACAAATCCACAGAAGTGTGATTTTAGTTTTAAATTTTTTAGTTTTACAAATTTTCTAAAACACAATAAACAGATGTCTTGAACGGCGAGGGTGCTCATCTCAAGAAAGAATTCCCTTAATGTGCTTAGTGGCGTGAAGCACTTTCCATCAACGACCTGGGTAGAAATACTAAGATGACCCTCCCCTTGAATGGCACAGAGTTCTATTGCACTTACAAAAAACATTTAAAAAAAACTTAATTTGTCCTAATTTCTAGTGTATTTGACTGCCATGCTTTTTTTCTTCCTGTTCTATTGTGAACACTCAACTATACTAAATCCATATGCTTCTATACTGCAAGTCTCCAACCTGCCTATATCCAGCAATTAGACACAAAACAAGACTAGTTATAGCTATTTACATTTTGATTACAACTCCTCTATACCTTCCCAAAGCAAGAATGTGGCTAATGTATAAAGAGCTGAAGCTCTTGCTAAACACTTGAAACATGAACACAAGCCATTGGCATGACTTGAATGTTTAACCATACAGTGGACAGATAGGAAGGAGCATGGTAGAAAATCAAACAAATAGCATGTTTTCAATTGGCATGTCCTGGTTGACTGTTGCAGCTCCACAGAAGCACTCATGATGGGCTGTCCATTCACTAACAAAAAGAGGCAGGGACAATAAAAACTGCACAGTAAGTAAAAGACAAAAAAACAAACAAAACAGCAACAATGAAAGGGGGGAGGGGGTAAATAAAAGAAAGCTGTGCATTTTATTTCAACTTTTTATTCCATGTTTAATTCACATCAAAGGACTTCCCTCTTTGTTGCTAATGGAGTTGTGTGTGAATAAATAGAGGTCTTGTTCACAAAAGCTGGGAGATAAATAGACAGGGGACTCTGTGTGATGAGGAATCCCTTGATCACGCCCTGAGCCCTGGGTTTTCACATATAATTATACCCCTTTTGTGATCTGCCACAATCCAGCTACAGAACCTCTGAAAATAGAAACCTTTGAAGTCTGGGGGCTTTTAAAGTAGATATAAAGGATATGGAGGCGTGTGTACTGTCATGTTAATTGTAGTTTTCTCCCATTTCTCAGAATGTTATTTTTGCTCCCGTGAGCATTAGGTAATTAGAATTCTGCCCGTGCTTAATGCTACAGATACTTCTATTAATAGGGGTTAACGATGAACTAGTTAATCTTGTTAAGCAAGACTCATTTACAACCTGAGCTCACTTTGGAAACCTACCACCCTAGGTGGGCTTAACCCTCCAGACGGTTTGACAGCTGAGACTATCTTGGATATGAAATCATTTTTTTTCACTTTTCTTAGAAATGTGTCATCTCGGATAGAAGGCCAGCTTTTCTTGATTTGAAATCAACACATTAATTAATCAGTTTATTTAATACCTGCTGACATGCATCTTAAAGGTAATTGCTAGGAAAATACAAGTATCATCACATCCCTATATCCCACTAGTTTAGCAATTCTGGAAAATGGATATTTGGTATGCCACTGCACTTGTTACGGCTTGCCCAATACAATCTTTTGCATATTTTTAAAGAGGGGTCAGTGGTACTTCTCGTCAGGGACACCAATGTTTTTCTTAGGTTCGCTGCAATTAATGGTAGCCCACACTTTCACACATATCTTTGGTTGGATCATATAAATACAGCCATAAAATAACTTTATTAAATTGATCTATATTTTAATTAAACTGCCAATTACACAGTCTACATTTTTTTATGTATTTAATCTCAGGTACAATGCATAAATATTAGAATATAATTAAAAAATAAATGGAAAAAGCAGCTTGGCCAGAAGCACATGGTTAATAAATTAGAAAGCCAGCTTTAAGTGGGGTAATATGTTGTTGCTGCTATTTTATTTTATTTTTTTAATTTAAAAGCAAACTAATGACTGTGTAATCATAGGTGCAAACGGTTTTATGATTCAAAATACTTGAACAAAATATGGGAAGCTTTTTTTTTTTTTTTTTATTAGGACTGGAACTCACCAGATTTTCCACCCCTCCTTACTTTATACAATGAACTGGTCCTGTGACCGTACAATAATGGTGTTACTGTTTTAAGAACTAGATGATGGCAGTGAAAAATTGCCAGAAGTTAGTCAGGTAGGAATTGTGTCAATAAAATATAAATCGGATAAAAGTAATTAAATGTTGCTAATGCAGCTTCTTTCACCAAAATACGTTGACATTAATATGAATAATTAATATAAATAGGAAACACATGTATAGAAAGTGGTGATAAAACTTTAATTTACTTTCTTACAGGGTCGGCCTACTACTTCTGAGGAATCTGCTGATGCAGATGCAAATAGGCCTATTGAAGTTGGTAGCAAAGGGAATGCAAGCATAGTTTTGCTGCAAAATCCAAACCAGCCGGCGACACCAATAATTAAGTAGAATCTCAGCAAGAAAATACTGTGCTTTCAAGCCAACTGGTTCACATGTTATCCCTGGTTGCATTACGAGGAGTCGGTTAAGGGAGTACTGTGCTGTTTCTGTGCTAAGGCATGGGAAATTAAACTAAATCAACATGTCCAAATTTGCATAGGGGTCATTTTTGTTTGATGGGTTTCACAATTAGAAGAAAGCACTGGAGAAATGTAAAGGCCATGAAAAATCAGACTCCCAGACCAGCATCACAACAACTAAAACAACATGAACAATCAAAGCCTTAGCACTACCAAACGTTAGAAAATGTACTTCTACAACTATCTTAATATCCTGAACTCAATCAGGACTCATTAATAATCCAACTTAGAATGTTTAAGGAGCCTCCAAATAGAACTGTGAATTGAGTTCCAAAGTGAAGGAAATGCCTTGCACCATAGGTTGCAAGAATTTCTGTTCTTGGAGAATATCATTGATGGATCTCACAATACAGGCTGCTTTGTAAGGAACAAGTAACTCACTCAAATCGGCAAGACCAAAAACAAAGAAAACCTTTAAAAAGTGAGGATCAACTATATTGTTTTCTCATTATTCATGACAAATGTGGGTTACTGTTATCTTTCCCAGAGCCCTTCAGGGTCCGAGTTGGGTAAAATGGACAGCCACATAATATTTACTAAGGCCCCATTCACTCTGAGTGTGGTTTGGTAATTTTGAAATCTCACCCCACATAAACTGTTGTTCCTAATTGAACCAAGACCGTCTCAGGTAATTGGGGCATACAGTACAGGCCAAGTTTCGGTTTCTTCAGTGCAATGTGAAAGCAAAACCAGATTAGAAAAAAGTGAAATGAACGTTTGCACTGAAGTGTGATTTCAATTCAAAAGTTATTTATAAAATTGCTTTACAAACTAGCTGAACTGTTTTTTTTTCTTTTAAATAACCGCTGATAAAAAAACAAACAGCATACTTACTCAAAGTAAAAAAATAAATAAACAAAAAACAAGTTTCTCATACTTTTAAGTTTAAGATAAGGCATTTTCACAATGTAACTGCCTAATCCCATACCAGCCATATCAAAATGTTCTCATAGAAGCTTTGAACTACACAATGTCAAAGGCAATCGCTGAAACCTTCTACTTTACCAGCCTACACCTCAGAAGTTATGATAGTGTATTTAAAGTTATGGATGAATCACCTGTTTTTTTAAATATACACTTATCACATTTAACAACTGTGAGCTAAACTGGATTACGCTTCGGCATTGACACATCAGTGGATTTCATAATCAGCTTGAAACAGAAAACAGAAATTCACAACTTAAAGTAACTCTTTCAGATCAAAACAAATGTAACCCCAGGGACAGGATTAGTTACTTTCTGTGTTTCCCGCTCACTATGTTGATAAAATGTGCATTCCATTTTTAGGCTTAGTGTGAAAACAACAGGCAAAATGTTCATTTGCTCATATTTTTAGTTAGAGAAACAACTGTGTTACATTAAACCTTGCAGAGTATACAGAAAACATATCACTTTGCTGTGATCCCTGTTGTTCATTTCTCTGGGATAGGTTTATTTATTTATTTATTTTTAAACATATTTAAGCAAACACTCCAGAGGGAAAGTTCAGAAATGTATTCCCCAGGTTATTTATCCCACAAAAGTTATGAATAAATATCAAAACAATCTGGATTAAGTTGAAACATATTTTGCTACGGACATCACAAGATACAGCCAAACTAAAATAATCTGATTCTTTTGAAGACTGCAGTGGTTTCTGTAAAACTTCAAGAAGATTAATAACCCCCTAAAATGAAACGACTGTGGCTTATTTCTGGTTTGGTAATGTAATTAAATGTTTTGCTTCCTGAGACAAAGGTACTATTAATAATTTAGGGTAAATGTGTCATTCCATTTCATTTTCAGTTTTTTCAGTTTTAAAGAGGTTCTTAAAACACTTGAGTTTGATAATGATTTTGAATATCATTTTCATAAAGGAATGTGCCACTAACCTTTAAATGCTCGAGAGATCAATTAAAAGCAATGTTCTTTAATAAATGAAAGGTAGTAACTATGCCTTTTACTTTGATCAGTTGGAACACTTGGTCGTTAGACATTTTTTACTGGTTAATTTTTTAACTGTTGGCCAATTTTTTTGATTTACATACTAACAACCACTTTGATCTTGACTTTATGTTCATTTCTGTAATTACCAAAAGAATTTCAAGGGGACTCAACATATAAGTTGAATAATCTGTGCAATGTTGTATACTATCTATACTTAAATTATAGTTTTCTTAACTGCTTAAACCTAAAAAAAAAAAAAAATTATAAATAAAATTACAGACTATACTAGGGATGAAATTCAAACAAAAGTTAAACCGGAAAGATGCAAGATGAAAAGATGAGACTTCCACAATAATAAGAATTGGGAAGCTGGAGTATGCAATATTTGTGGCTTTAAAGGTTTTACATCAAACAGTTTATGCTGCTTGTCTGAAATTAAGATCTTGTTTGTAGTACTGTATGTGTTGTTAAGTCATGTTAAGTCTATGGCTTTTTTTATACATGTGTAATGTGTGTAAAAATGAAAGAGTGAGCAGAATTAACCATAGGCAATAAACAATAATACCACAAATGAAGTACCTGCATTGCATCTTGCATTAGGCGCTATTCAATAAAGAAAAAAAAAATAGCAATGTTGCCCATTTCACCACATCAGACATTAATTGCTTCCTACAAATCTTGCTATCCCTGGATAAAAAAAAAAGAAAAAAAAAATCCTCTCCTCAAATGTATTCAAATTATTTAAGTGCATCCCAAACAATTCATCATTACCTGAACATCGTTCTTCATTTGACCCCATAAATGGGTTTCTGCCATGGTGACTGGGCAGTGAGGTATACCTCTTACCTCTTGGTTACCAGTTCTAGTCCTAATTGACCACCAAGCTGTTTTGTGGCTTATAAGATATAAGTTCAGGTAATGAATGGGTCGTTATGTCCTGCCCCTCGTCACACCCCTTTGGAGTGCCTGATCAGTGCTCTGCTGTGTATCTTGAGATGAAGAACATCATTCTTTTACATGGAAGAAACTTATGAAGAGAACATAACAGAAATTGATCAAATCCCCATTGCAGCTGCTTTGCTGGTAGTCTTTTGAAGAGGTTACGGAATTCCAGAACATGGAGTCTAAGTTAATCTGTTCCTCCTGGGGAAAGGTGAAATACCACCTCCTTTTGCAGTAAGCCATGAATGTGAAACAAAAAAGGTTTTCTAAAAGGCTTCACTCACAACAAAATCACGTCAGATTCGGTCTGGCTACATAAACAACAACATTGATCCTATTGCATAAGTGCAGACAGAGAGACCGGTCTAATCAGAAAGTGCAGCAGTGATTCTATGAGCACAAGCGGATGGAATACTGTACACTCAGTCTGTTCCTCCTGTGGTTGAATTCCTATTTATTTTAATATATCATTGTTTCTGTTCGCTTCACAGCCAGAACAGTTGTAACCCACATTAACACCAAGATGGTGAATAGCTCCACCTTGGCAGTTTATACTATATCTTATTTTCATATCATGCCAAACGCTCTTACAAACCTCATTCAGACTTATCCATTCCATATGCCCATCCAACGTGGCAGAGGGCTGAAATTCCTACTTTTTTGTGTTAATGTACACTGCTTTCTTTCATGCTACCTCTTGAAATAGAATGCAGTGACGTGGAAGTGTAGCATTGACATATTTTCAGTAATGGGTCTGAAAAAATATATTCATCTTTAATATAAGGGGTGCATCATATGGTAACATATGAGACCTACAAAATGATTGCATTACTTATTAGGTAGGATTTACTGAAATTCTGTTAGCTCTATATATATTAACATAAATACAGGTTTGTCAAATCAGTAAAGAACCAGAAACTATCGTACACAATCTAACACTGCAGCTCTTTCCAGATTCCCCTATAACTACCCATACAAATGTGTCTGACTGATTTGTACAGGCTGGCTTGGGAGTGTGAGATAGTCTTAAGCCTGTCACCCTACCTTAAGTCAGCAGAGATTCTTGCATTCCTCCCCACTTACAGCTGATCTCTACCTGCTGGATTTGGGCAGTAATTAACCGTCTGTGTGGAGTTTTGATTGGTCATGTACAGCTTATCAATGGGCTAAACCATTGCGAAGTAATTACAATTGATTTTGCCTCCTGGCAACACAAGTTAGATTTACACCCATCCAGATCAATACAGAGGTTAAACCCCCCCACCAAAACAACCCCCTACTATTTCTGCCACTGAGCTACAGTTTAATGCCTTCCATCACAATGGTTCTAAATAGGCATTAGTTCACAGCACAGTGCTAATATGCTTGATTTGCCTTTTCAGCAGCATTTTGCTAGAATAGTTAGTAAGCATGGAAAGCAAATAACCTCAGCCTTTCTAAATTTGATAGAGAATCATACATAACAGCCATGAAATTATGACCTCAAATCCCTTTTCTGTTTGAGTCATCGCATCCTGTTCACTTTTTAAAACTCAGACCTTACATTGGTTACACTTGGGTGTATCAACTGTACTTCGAGATAGGAGAAGAATTATAACAGGCTTAAATCGTCTGAGTAACCAGGATGTGATTAACAACATAAAAAGATATACAAAGTGAACTGAAACAAGAAGAAAACATATGGAAACTGACATTTCACAGCTATGAACCAATGTCTTTGTAAACTTATTCAGAGTGTGAAGTGTTCTGAACATTGTTGAATGCTGGATGTTATGTTGGGATTGTATCCTGTGATTCTTCTGTCTGAAACGCGACATGCTGTACAGTATCTACTTAATTAAGGGATTTCTCCTGTTTCCGATAGGTGGCAGATTAACCAGAAGCTTAACTTTGCTTTCTTTCCCCCATGCAATTATATATACAGCATAATTATGGTCAATAACCTTTATGAACGCATGAGTGAATAATGTTCCAAGTTAAATACATGTATGTTTTTAGTGCAATAAATTATAGAATATATAAATACATATAACATGCTACAAGTTGGTCTCAAAGAGTATATTTATGTTAAGTAATCATGAACATTTATATACAATGACATAAGTAACAGAGTTTGAAAAAAAAGAAAATGTTCAACTTAATAGAAAAACAAATCCAATTTTGGAGACTTTTAGATTACTTGGTTTGTTAATTGTTAACCAGCACAGTAATAAATAAACAACTGTGATAATGGTTTAAGAATTTATAGTAAACTACGAATAAGCTAATAATAGTATGATTATAATAATAATAATAATAATAATAATAATAATAATAATAATAATAATAATAATAATAATAATAATATCAGCTATAAAATACTACATATACAAGTTCGCTCACTTTTTTTTTATTAGTGTATGAACAGTTTATTATATATTGAACAAAAAATAACACTTGTAAATGAAACGGTATATAAAACAAAAAATTATTTCAAGGACATTTTGAGTTTATTAATTTAACTAATTTGTTGTTCATTTTACATTAATAGATAGCTAATAAAACAACTGCCTTTGAATAAACTGAACCCAGTTTCAATATATCACTGACCTGGAGTTGATAATTCTGAAACAGGCATCTGATGTTTGCAGAACAGTTTCAGCAGGCCATTTTTTAAATAAGCTACTATATATGAACTACCTATTAACAATTTGTTTGTGTTTGTAAGTGGTTAACAGTTAATAAGCAAAAATAAAGGGCTAAAATAAATCCAGACCAAACAAACAAACACAGAATACCCCTTACAAAAGAAGTTTGTCCAAAACCTGTTTCAAGGCGTCACATTTTCAGAAAGAGTTCTCTACGCACATTGGGAGGACAAACCTCTTTTTTCATCAGGGGAATTCCTTTTCAGCTTTGAGATCTAAGGAAGGGCTGAAAAAAAAGATAAAACATTTCTGAAAACTCACCTCTCCTGTACCAACCCCTCCTCTCCTGACAGCTGACTTTATTATTATTTAAATGTCTGCTGCTCAGTACAGAACCTCTCCCTCTGCTATGAATTGCTGGAGAGAAGTTGTACACAGGTTCAGAAGAGGCTCTGACAGGATTTCTCACAGGCCAGGAGAAGAGAGAGACAACAAGTTCCAGGCAAGTTTCCATTAGAGGTGAAAGATTAAGGGAACAGGGAGCTGAATGATCATACAAGTGCTCTCAGTGAACTTTTGAAGCCTCAGAGCTCAATGAAGCATACCTGAATCAAAGGTCAGCTCTTGTTCCTGGCGGCAACCTTGTACAGGAGTTAGAAAGCACTTCTAACAGGAAATTAGAAGACGAGGATTTAACTTTTTAATAACTTTGCCTACCCAGCCTCCTCAGAGATTGAGAGTCACTGAAATGCAGTATATTATCCTAATGGAAGGCCACCCATCTCCGAAGGTCTACCCAGCTTCTGCTTGTTAAGGAGCCTTAGCAGCGGTCTTGAGAAAAGGAAAGATCTCCCTCCCTCACCTGACATACAGAATAATATGAAGGACTGCTGTGGGTTCCCTGTGGATTTATTAGGTGTGTGTGAGAGTTTGGTAGGGAGAAGCAGTTGGGTTCCCATGGATGGAGTTTGATAAGAAGGACCCCTGATGTCTACACTGCTCCTGGTCTGTGTGCTCCTGTATTCCGGGATTAGCAATAGCGTGGCAAGAGGCTGGAAACCTTGTACAGGTAGGAGAATCCACTGGGAAAACCAAAACCATATGAATGTTTGCTCACTCACTGACATACAGATTTATATCATGGGGTACCTTTTAAACTATAGGTACATTAACTACACCGTAACTGCAACATACTTACACTTTAATTAATGTATTTGTGAGAGCACATTATGTTGTATGGAGTTCCATTCTCAGCAACACATAACTGTGTGCTAATTGTGTGTATTAAATATTTTACTAACTGCTGTGTAACTGTTTATTTTTAAGATTGCCCATACTGCAAAATATAAGGTTCAAGATGATTTTCATACCAGTCAAGGGCAAAGTGAAAGCCCGCTTGTGAGCATCAGTGGTGTCACATTGATATTAGCTTGCATGCTACAACACCCTATACAATATTCTGAATCATATGTGTGCAAGGTCAGTGCAAACATTATTCCAATGTTCTTATACAGAGTAGAAAGACAGCTGATGGCAATCAGTCTAAATCATAAATTTCGTATTTTTAAGCAGGTGCATATTTATATATAGACATGTATATATATATATATATATTATATATAATATAATATTGACATTATAATATATATATATATATATGACAGCAGAGTATAGATAGATATAGATAGATATTAGTTAAGAAACAAATGTAATTTGTGTGTTTGGAAAGTAGTTATTACATAAAGTTGAGGACAGAGAATTACACACAATTTGTTTAATTTATTATTTAACATTATGTAGGCTTTATAATATTACACATTGTTAGTTCAACAATGCCAAGATTGGGCTCTCTTTTTGGACTTCTATAGGAATTTGTATTCCATATCCTATATGAATGTCCTATACAAGGCATGATCCATATGCCATACTCATTCCATATAGGTTGAAAGAGGAAGGAATACATACTGTGTATATGTATGATAGTACAAAAAGGAAACAAGACAACACAAAAACACGAACAAGCACACAGACACTGTGTTAAAAGACAATACACAAACAGGACAAGAAAGGAAGAAAGCACCACCATAATAGACTTAAGCTTGTGGCTAATCTCACACCTTTTGGAAACAGGAGAAATCTTGCGTGCTCTATAGACACAGCAAAGGAGCAGCAGACTACAGCCCATTGGAGAAATCCCACAGTGTGGCTAACTGTACAGCACATAGCCACTACATCATCACTCATGCTGACATGCTTTATTATAGTTTATACTCTGTATTTTTTACCTGGCAAGTGAGCAATCAATCTCTGGACAATTCAACATAATTCAAATATAATGATTTCAACATTTCAGTTAGTTATGTTGAGATAAAAAGATCAATTATCTCAGAAATTTGACATTAATTGTTATGTTGAGATCACAAGATCTCAACATAACAATTAATGTCAAATTTCTGAGATAACAGATCTTTTTTAAAGTTTTTATTTATGGAACTATTCTAGTTAAAAGAAGCCAAACACCTAGGCCAGTTTAGTGAATATAAAAATCAGAAGCAGAAGAAATGTTTTCCGAAGGCCTATTTCTGTTTACAAAGACAGTGTGAATATATTTTAAACCAGACAGATATAGAACACAGAAACTGCCGTCTTATTAAACCTGAAAATAGATACACTGTTATCCAAGCAAAATTTAAAACTGCATAAAATAAAAGCAGCATTTACTTTGATCTGAGAATCAAGTTCACCAGAATACCCATACTACAAGTCAATCCAATAGTGATCATTTCATAAAAACATATTCATTTGCTCATGCTTGGAAGTGAGTCAGTCCTAACCAGATAAATTGTTGTTTATGGTGTGTGTTATTCATAAATACTGTATTAGGTACAGTACATTTGAAGTCTTAGCCTTTGATCCAGGTGTAAAGCTCTGCTTCAGGAAATAGTTTGGTTCAAATGCAGGAGGAGGGATTTGCAGGGAGTGTACACTCCCCCTCATAATAACAAGGGGCAGTTAAAAGAAAGTGCAGTGTGTGTGCATGCAGTATAGCCGTATGTTTCCATTTCTTACATTGTATTCTATGCTGTACATTAGAGAAACCCAAAGTAATGTATTGTCTTCTGTAAAGAACTGTAGGGTGACATTTTCTTCTGTTGAATTATCCACAAAAACCCTTGTAACTAAAACAATTAATACAAGCATGTCAGTGTCATTCAATCCCCACCACAGCTCAAAATTCAAGACAGAGGGACAGATGCTTACATATAAGTTTCTTCACCGTTGAATATGCGCTTCCCTAGATATCTGTAAACACTTGACATACAGATAGAGACACAGACATACAGGGCGCCTTACCCTATGCCACATTTTTATTCTCTTTACAACGTGCTAAAAGATGATAACTGGATAAGGGGTTTGCTAGATACACTCAATCTAGATACAATATACTGTGCTAAAGAAGGTTCATTATAATTGGACGAGTGGTTCTCTAAATACATGTATAATGCAAGTGTAACATGCAGACAGATGGTGAGAAGAACACAGAGATAGCCTCTCTTTACCCCACATAATGTTATACTTAATTTCTGAGAGATGATTGGAGGTTAAAATAAAGTGACATTGAAACTAGAGAATCATAGAATACAATTGTGTACCAAGTCACTTAACAGCAATATTTCACTACCGTGATATTAGGTCACAGGTAAATGGCACTGCCTATTCATTGCAAAGCTTGAACCCCAATTAGTTATTAATGCTAGTAATAATAGATTTTCCTGATTTGGCTTTTGTTGACACTTCTTTAAAATCACCAAGGTTACTCGTGTCATTTCCTTACCAGTCCAGTTGGTATACAGGAACAAACTTGGCACCTGTTGCTCTATTCCATTGTCTGGAAACCTCTGAGTAAACTGAAAATGAAAGGAGTGGAGCAGACTAATTGCTTCATCATCCCTGTCTGGCGCTGTACTGGCCTGAGGAGATACATATTTTAACACTGCTTAAAATACCTGTACCCTTTAATACTGCCAGCAAAGCTGCTTTTGGAAACTTATGTACACAGACCATCTTACACAGCGGTAGCTCCAGTATAAGAAAAGGTCACGTTCACATGATGAATCGGTTGCATTTGCTAATTTAAAAATTTAAAATATTTTAAAAATTTGCAGTTTATAGCCTCAATACAGCATTAAAAATGTCAGCACCCTGGATGAGATTTGCTTCCATTCTGCTTTTAAAACACACAGAACTCAATTGTAAAGGTGAGGGAAGGCCAGCTTTTCTAGATTTTAAATCAACACACTAATAAATAGGTATGTTTTGCTTTATTAAATACCTGCCGACAAATAATTCTTAAAGGCAGCTACTCGCAAAATATAGTATTAGTACACCCCTAATTCCTCCTCTCAGACTTTCTAGGTTTTTGCTAACACCAACTATAGTCTGACTTATGATACTTATTACTGTAGCTACATATTTCATACTTGCATACATCCTAAAACATCAAGATCTGTTAATTGTTGCTTTAGGCTATTAACTAAAAGAAAAAGATAAAACAGTAAAAAGTGAAATACTGAACCTCTTGCAACATACCCTTCATACCCACAGCTGGAGAAATGCATGTCCCTTTCAAGAGTTCCATCAGGGTTACAGCCAACACTTCCTGGGAAATCTAAGGTGATAATTTGTCTTTGAAAGCTGATCAGGTGCAAAAGACTCGGTACTTAAAGATCTAGCTATTCCAACCTGTATATATCCCAACATTCTGGAATGTTTTTTCATCTTGTTTATGTTTATACACATTAATATATACACCTGCGATAGGTTTGATACTTCAGTTCTGTAGGAACTGTAAGAAACTATAGGGGGTAGATTTGATTAACGTATACCTAGCTGGGCTAAGCAAAAATTATTTTTTTAAAGAGTTTCATTAGGGGAAATTAATCATGCAGTAGATGGTGGTTGTTGCAATCCAGGGTGATTCCCAAGCATGGTGAAGAGCGCTAATAAAATGATCCCAGTGGGGTATAGGTTAATTAAATCCAGCTAAATCAAGTAGACAAATAATTAAGTTTCATAGATTTTAATCTTAGATTCTGAATATCTGAAATTTTTGTAAATTGCAGTTTTTAGCCTTTCTAATACAAACATATTGTGTGGTTGCACTCTGGAATATCCTTTAACGATCATATCTCGCTACTTCTCTAAAACAAACACCTTGGGGCTGTGTCTCAGCACAGTTACCACCACAGATCATCTGTTGATCATCGTTGCATTTGTCACATCGTACATTCTTGCTCATCATAAAAGGCTGTGTATGCTTTACAAATTTTAGGAATTATTTATGCTACTACAAAAATAAAACAAAATGCATGTACAGTATGGTCCTCCCACCCCCATAGGGTTTACTCTGCTTCTTTAACAGGAATGTCAGTAGTACATACTCCTCCACAGCTGTACATTTTAAATTAGAGTCATCAGTATAATGAAAAAATTGATGACAATGTACAGAATAGAGTAGAATAAGACTTAACAATGTGATAAGTGATTCTCCATATATATGCAAAAATGCAAGTCTGATACATATAGACTGATGGATGAACAGACAGACACCTCCATATATCCACATAATCCGATTTAGATAAATAACCCTCACTCACTTACAATTCATAAATATTACTATGTTCCCACTTTTGATATAGATTATGGCAGACACTGATGGCGTCTTAGTAATGTATAGAGCATATATACATGCACATATAGAAATGTTATCTGATTGCTTGTGCTTTGGATACACTCGGGGGAAACGACATGTTAAAAAAAAAAAAAGTCATTTGGGACTAGGTAGAAACTGTTAAATGATCATTTCATGTCAATTTGTGTTAGTTGTAGAACATGCATAAGCAACTATACAAGTTGCCAACATCCATGTGGGTTTGACTGCAGTTAAAATCAGTTATCAATTTGACAACTACATGTCTGTTTAACACATATCAAACTAATGTAATCAGATTGTGCTTGTGATGCAAGAATGTGACCCTTCATCTGGTAGTGCTATGTGGTAAATTTGTGTGAACTCCATCTTTAAGAACATAAGAAAGTTTACAAACGAGAGGAAGCCATTCAGCCCATCTTGCTTGTTTGGTTGTTAGTAGCTTATTGATCCCAGAATCTCATCAAGCAGCTTCTTGAAGAATCCCAGGGTGTCAGCTTCAGACATGCTTTGAAGGACATGTGTTTGAAACAAGGGGGTGATTAGATGACTCAGCTTCAGCCTTTGTGACTTTCTCCCCTCACTGAAACCCCCTTTGGGGATGTGGGTAGTGGTTCTGTACAGTGCCTGAATCAATTAGTATTAGTGGTTGGGTGGGGTGCTTATGTGTCACACCTGTGGTGCACCCAAGTGAGAGTGGGGTCAGTCCTGATCATGCCGAACCTTCTGGCTGATACAGTAAACAGAATGCTCTGTAAAAATTATTGCATCTGTACACCTTTCTAGTGAAGTGTTTGTTTTATTGATTCCATTATTACATCTTAACCGCTACAGCAATGTCATTAGCCCTTTAAGAAAACAGTTTGGTTCAGTGATCAATTATATATTTTAATAGAGGATACATCAGAAACAGCACTGTAGTTTCTGGAGAAAGTTTCGGAAACAGTGGCATTGTTTCTACTCCTAAATCTTGCTTGGCCCCCATTTTAATTGCATATGCAACACTCAGTTTCAATTCATTCATAAATTACTAGTCGGGGATAATCAAAACCTACTGGATTGCTAAGCAACAAAGTACTGCACCACCTTGTCACGTGTGTCATTTCCCTATATTATGGTTCTATTCAATTTTTCAAAACACACTGTTGCATTAGCAAAAGTTTCAAAAACCAACTTGAAATTGTCTACCTAAATATAATACTGTAAATGGTGCTGTTGGAAACACTGAAATTCTCACCACAAGAGGTCAGAGTGGCAAAGCACCTTCACCACCCACACCCCACTACAGAGAGCAAAATGGCTGGCTCCCAACAACAGCTTTACAGAGAGAAATACCTGTAGCTGTACTGATAGTTACTCATAGCTGAAATTGGAACTCTTACACGTTTTCCCTGTTGGGCATTCTCTGTATGATTTATGGGCATTGTTTTTAACAGCCCCCATGTGCACCCATCTATGAGATAAAGGAACTACTCTTCACAGCGTCTTCACAATCCATCACTAACTTGTATAATAGTTATTTGAAGACGTAACCTTTAAAGGCAAACCATTGATTTCAGGAAGTCATGCATATCCAGATAAGTACATAGAGTTCCAGAGCATGACCTACCTGTCTCGCTATCTAAGTCTATATCTTTTAAACCTAATCCATCTTTTGTGACATACACTAATGTTTTTGGCCTGTTACTTGGAAACTGTACCACATTCTATGTACTGATCGGTATTACATTGTACAGTATGTTTTATATGAGACACTCTGGTTACACTCTGACCATCTAATAGATAATGAAAAATCTGCATGGACAAGAATAGTCATGGATATTTTAAGAAGGTTTAACAGAAATCTATGAAGAAGGTAACTTGAATAAAAAAAAGTTACATTTCAACTGTCACTTTTTGCACAGTGTGCTGTATCGCTGTAAGTGTTTTGACTGTCTACAGAGTGGCATAGACTATACACCCTGAAACACAAATGCCTTTTCTCAAGCTGTGACTAAGCACTTGGTTTAAGGATATATATCCTTCTCTATACACTGCATCTGTTGGCTGTACATTTTCTTGCCTGTGTAGTATGTGTAGTTTGTTGTGAAAACAGAGGAACAGGCAGATGGATCACTTTGAATTCTAAATGTTCTTATTTTGTCATGTCATTCTGCTGATTCAAAAAACAAACTCAAATCACCTGCTGCTACATAACCACCCTTCAACACCCACCTAGTAATATATAAATAAAACTAGCAAAACACAAAATAGCAGTCACACAATGACTGAAATACCTGGATATATCCACAGTTTGGCCTATGAGAAAGGTCCTGCTAAAACCAAAACAACTTGGTTTAAACGATACAAAAATCTATGAAGTGCACATCCAGTGACAACCTTCTCTCTCCCTCTCCTTACATTAACATATAAACACAGCATAAAAAGCAGAATTAAACAAACTCAACTACTTATCTCACTGGGCGCTTCTGTCCTTTCAGTCCAAGTCACACAACTCCTTCTAATTCTTCTACAAATCATTCCAAAAGCCACCTTTTCAAAAACAAAACAAGCAGGCCCTCTTCTCCTTCCATTTATCGCTGTACTGTTCCATTCAGCCATTCTCCTAACCCTGTTAATTCATCCATTTCAGGTGTAGCTTAGAAGGATTTCTTTGATTTAAAGAGATAGGAATCTATTTTTGACTACTGTAGCACAAAGCTACTTTGATATATAACAAAAAATAAAATAAAATTACCATCATAGGGTAACATGTTTAGGATACACTCGTGCAGGATTCTGAAATATCTGCATCACGTGACCTGGTTCTAGGGTATGGATTAGGCCTCTTGCTCCTGTGCGTAGGGTATTCTTGGTTAACAGAAGAAAAAAAGGACCTAAACCATAACTTTATTTCACTTCATCTAACAATACTTGTATAACACCATAAAAGGTATACACTTAAGCTATTCTCAGATATTACCAGAGCTTTACATTTGCACCACAGCATGTGTGTCTTTATGGAGGGATAGGCAACTCTTGTCTTGGAGTTCCATTCCAGGTTTAATAAGTAAAATAAATTGTACTTTAAGAATTGGATTCAATTGTTTTTCAATTCAATTTAAAATTATTTCCCGACTCCAATTCCTTTGAAGGAATTGGAATTGATATTTAAGATGCATAATTGTTGTGATTGTTCAACTGCTTTAATTTGAAGCTACTTTAATTGACTAACAGTGTTCAATTAAAGTAATTTGTTGCCACTGTGAGAAGCTCATTTTAACAGAATCCTGCTAATTGCTCATCAATGATGTGTTGGAATTGATTAAAGGGGAATGGGAATTGGGAATTGATTTTAAAAAGGAATTGACCCCAACCCAGGAAGTGGCCTACCCCTGTACTAGGGGGTTAACGAGCATCCTTTTAGAAAATCTGATAGCATTGTACAGGAAAACGTTTGTACAATTTGGGATGTCTGCCAACTCCCTCGGTCGTGCTTGAAGGGTGAATTATTTTTGCTTGGCTCCCTCTGCCATTCCGAAGAAGATACAGCTTACAGATTATGTCCTGGCAATCACCTTAAACTAGTTTAGAATATGTATGGAAGTCAAGTCTCAAGGCTTTCCCTGTGAAACTCACGGTTTTTCACAATTTTGAGTCTTGCAGCCGTGCAATGGATTCTCACGTTTGTGCATAAGTTTGTTATTGTTTGTGAGGCTGCTAAACCCTTTATACATGATACAGCAGTAAATCCAATACAACTGTCCAAGCATATCATTTCATTCTGGGGGGGTCACCATGAAGAAGTGTACATTACTATTCTATATTCCTGTAGCTGCTATGCAAACTCCCCACTTACTCCAAAGATAGAATTGCCTTGTTGTCTCAAACGGACGGTTTGTCTGCATAAGCCTTCTATGGAGAGACTGTCAGACTGTCACTGTCTTCTTCATGCAGAAATTACCACAGAAATAAAACAGAAATGGACATCAATGGGAATGTAATTATTAAAGTCCAAAAATATAATGTTCTTATCATGTCAGTGTCATTGGTTATAAAGACAATACAAAGAAAGACACCATATGGTAAGAAATAGCAGAACAATTGGAAATTGATGGTATGTCTATTTATTTATTTCATCTTAATTTTGGTCAAAGTGACGGGAAGCGCCACACACTGGTTTCGTATTTCTGTAAAGTACGCTTCTTTGTTTTAATAATAATCACATTCACACATTAACTAAAAATTTTATTAAAACTGAAAAGCAATAAAAAAAGTATATTAAACTAATTCTCAGTATTTACAAAAAAATACGTGTAGATGTATTCTTTTTGAATGATTTACATGTTAAACCAGATCACATATAAACATTCACTGTTAAATGTCATTTTTTAATTGTGTACCCAGACTATTTCTTTGTTTTATTTATTTTTATGTACTCTTGCTATATTCATGTCATTTGCTTCACTCTGTCACCAGCACCCCCCTCCCATTCTCTCACTGGTGTAAACACTTAGGGGTTGACATGTATGAATATATGCATGTCATGCTGCCATTTGTCACCCTTGGTGGCCTCACATTTATGCTGATCCCTGTCCTGGCTTTATTATCCCTACAGATTTGTTACCGTTGGATTTCCTCACCAAGGTTTTACCTGCTAATGGTGTGGCGCCCGGTGGGATACGAATGGTTCAGGATCAGGGAGCCCGTGGATTCCATCTGTCCACTTCTCAGGGGAGCCCCAGCTTCCCAGCCTCCCACCTCTTCATCAACTGCGACTACTTCCCAGAAGAGTTCTCCATCGTCGTCACAATGAAAGCCTCCAGGATTGCATCAAAGGTAATTCAGTAGTGCACCAATAGCTTGGGTGAATGGCAATTTACTTTATAGAATTAACTACAGTATGCTGGTTTCATGGAAACTTTAGCCTTAAAACAGGCCTGGCTAAGGTGAAATTATGAGGTTCTTTCAATTCAGTTTTTTATAAATGAATCAGGACGATAATCTGTTGGATTGTACAATTTTTAATTCCAAGGGGGTCACAGAACACTGCTGTAGCCATGCGCAATCACAATCAATCACTTACTAACAAACAGCAATCAACTTGTTTAAAATGACAAATAAACAGCATTACCCAAATTAACATCCCCAGCACTATGCACAGTTACAATTGATGGATGTGGACTTCTTGTTTAAAAGTGATCTATGCAGGCAATGTTAAGAGCAACTTGAAAAGTAAAAGCTTTCCAGGAAGGAGAATTGATATCACCACAACCGTCAAACACTCAATCATGACATACAGTAGTATCTGGCTAAGAGAATACCCCTCAGGAAGCAAGCAAAGTGTTCTTTAAGACCGAGTAGACCAGCAGACTCATGCTAATTAAGCCACTATTAAGTATATGGTTGTAAGACCATACTTAAAACATATAATATTTTTCATGGATTCAAATCAGTGAGTTCTCAACTTAGACCAGCTTTGGTTGGCACTAAATTGACAAGCACCTAATAAAATACCAAATAGAAAATAACTGACAATATTATTCTTTTAACTTCCAACAATGTCTTGCCATTTCAGAAAAATGAGTACATTTTTACCGTAGTAGAGGAAGACTCCAACAAACTGTTGCTTGGACTGCGATACTCTCAGGATAAGCTGCACTTTTTGTTTTGGAACTATGGGGACAGGGATCACATTACCTTCCGATCTGTGAAGCTGGCAGATAATCAATGGCACACACTCATCTTAGCAGTGTCAGGGGTATATGCATCCCTGACTGTGGACTGTGGCATTCCTGTTGACCTGTAAGTCATTTCTGGCTCTGACAACAGTCTACTTCTCTGTTCTGTATCTCTCTATGATTTGCACTCAGTTTAGACTGATTTAAACTGTAATAAAAAAAAGAGTAAATATGAACCAAAAGAAAGGACTGACTGAAAATACTGTAAATCACATGTGTCTGAACTTAGCAAAAATACCTATGTTGATGATCTTTGAGTTTGTGGATGACCAGGACAAATAATGTTAGCGTCATTTTAAAGCTGAGGGACTTTCCAACAAAAAGTTATTGCTGTGTGGAGTTGACCGATCTGCCTTGGTTCACTTTGGTAAACCTTTTATCATTGTATTAATTTCTAGAGTCCTTCGTAGACCATTCCCTGCACATCTGAACACAAAGGGATCCAGATTCCATATTGGGAACCGGAGAAGATTGAAGGGACTGTTTTCAGTAAGCACTCTAGACTGATCTTGAGGTTTTCACACATGGGGGTATATCATTGCTATTTAGTTTTATTTTTGAGAAAACAAGCAGAGTGTTTGACCCCCGCTACAGCTGTAAATACAAAAGTGGATCTGTCACCAAAAAGGGATATATGAATCAATCCCTGGCAAATCGCCATTCCGTCTGAATTATTAATTTTTCAAGCAAATGGCTAAGAAAATAAATACAAAATATGTAATATTATTTTTAATAGCCAGTACAAAACATTCTACTTTCAGTGGTAATAGTTATAACCCCCCCCCCCCCCCCCCAAAAAAAAAAAAAACTATTAACTTTTAAGAAAGTACTGTAATCATAGTGAAGTAATTTGGATGAGAGATCACAGGTCACTGCAAGTACTTTCTTGGTAGTTGCATACCGTTTAAATAATTATATTCCACTCTGAAAATGTGCCTTTACCTTTGCAATTGCTTCAAAATAGGGGCCATTCATTCCAACACCTGCATTTTTCCTGTTTTCCTCTAGGGGTTATTAAGACAGCTGGTTCTGTTACCTGGATCTGATGCTACCTCAAGAATATGCCCCACCTCAGACCCCAAGCTAGCTATCCTCTCCGTCCCCCAGGTTCTCCTGGACCTCCCAGTAAAACCATCCGAAAATGAAGTCTTGAAGTATCCTTACGGTGAGTAATCCAGATGGCAACTTGCTATGTGTGTGAAACATCAGTTATCTAAACTTATGTTCACTGCTTGTTGTTTTCTGTTTTAGTCATCACATCAGGGAGACATTTTTAAAATACTTTTTAAACACCTCTGCAGTCTCAATATAACTCTCAGATTTATGTTGAACTTCAGACAGGTTAAAAAGGTAGGCTTGGTAGTCTAGGGGTTAACGCAAAGGGCTTGTTACTAGAAGGTTCCCAGTTCAAATCCTGCCTCAGCCAGTGACTCACTGCGTGTGTCCCTGCAGCAGCAATTACACTGTGTAACAAATATATATATTTTTTTTGTTCCTGGGTAGTAGGTGTTATTTCCTAATTGCTTATGCCTCAAAAGTATAGAAAATGGCTATTATTCCCCACAAACTTTGCTTTTGTGACCAGGACAGTGATATTTCAAAATATCACTATTTCCAATGGGAAAATTGGCAATGTGTGTCTTTTTGTTCACATAAAGTCAGAAAAAAAACAACATATGAATCTAAATTAACATGTATTTATATTAAAGTAATACAAAGATGACTACAAACGATTTAGAAGTGAGTAGTTTTTCGAGATTTACAATTATACTGTAAATACATTTTTCTCATTGGAAATAGGTAAATTTCAAAATATCACTGTCCTGGTTACAAAAGCAAAGTTTGTGGGGAATAATAGCCATTTTCTTTGCTTTTTAGCCATAAGCAATTAGGAAATAACACTTACTACCCAGGAACAAAAATTGTGTTACATAGTGTTATCAATGCATAGTTCGCTCCCAGTCTCTGTAAGTCTTTTTGGATAAAAGCGTCCGCTAAATGACCAATTAACAATAAGAAGAATGGTTACACTGTGGTGTGCAGTACCAGATGTACATGATTTTGTGAGCTACATTGTTAAAGGCTTGTTTGCTTTTAACTGAAGACTAGGTGCTTGGTAATCATGTTGGCTGCTCTTTTAGATTGTTTTCTAGTTTTTCAGGTCAGTGACCAAACTGAACTGAAAGTAATGGGATCTTGACAAACGCTAAAGAGAGAAAATTTCCTCTGTTGTTGTTTGCCTTGGCTTGTCACGGCACATATCCAGCACAGTACCTTACCAATAAGGATAAGAACTGAAGCAGCAGAGAGCAAACTCCTAGTATTGGTGATATTGCTGGTCTACAGACCATTATGAAGCAAGAATACATATAGCCTATACACAATAGGATTTGCTGAAAGCCAGTAGGAAAGAAACTACAATATTGAGAAAAATAATAATTGTCAAATGTATTATATTGGTAGCTGTAATTTAACTAAACTTATGGAGCATGAAAATCTTTTGTTATCTGTTACTCAGCCATACATTTTCCTACCAAAAAAAAAAAAAAAAAAAAAAAGATTCTCTGCCAGACTCACTTACCACCATTTGCCATCCCTTGCAAAGAACAAATGATTAAGAGTGCAAGATTTATAACCGTATCATGAAAGCACAAGTAAAAACATGTAAGGAAAAGGAAACCAAATAAAAGAACACGCAATGTCACATTTCTGTGCAGCTTAAAGAATGAGAAATAGTAGCATGCAAGACATGCATTCCCTGGAATTGTTTTATTTTTGGTTCTGTAAAATGGGGACAGTCCCAAATAACACTGTACAAGGAGTAAGGCTGCCATGTTTAAACTTGCAAACCCTCTGTTTAGTTTGCGATTAATAAAGGTTTATAAAAATCCATAAACTATAAACTAACATGAAGTAGCTGACAAGTCTGAATCAATTTTCGCTGATGTATTTTTGTATTGCATTGCAATCACAGAACAACTCAATGGCATTTCATTATTAAACAACCTAGCTTTTTTTCTTGCAAAAAGTGTAGATGTATTCTTTTCTACATACGTGCAAGCCAGAACTAATATACATGCTCCTGTTAAGAAATAACAAAGCCCACAATGCTCCTGACTGGAATCAACTTCCTGCCAAATCAGTAATTAATTTATTAATTGAAAAGGCCCAACCTGTAGTTTTAAGATGCCCTTTAGTTTACATGTTTACAAAAAAAAAAAAAAAAAAACATGGCAGCCTTAACAGTAATTACCAGGGTTCTGGAAAAAAGTGCTTCAACTGTTTAAATAATGTACCTGTAATTTGTCTTTTCACTGCTGACAATCCACAATCCTGACAATCTTTTACACTTATAACTTTCAAGACTGTTTCAAAGCTTTTTTTTTTCAAAATGGCTGTTTTAGTGCACTGAGGTTTGAGATCTGTCCTCTAAGTCACTGCAGAAAACCAAAAACATAAGTGCTCTGGCTTTTCTGTTCTGTGTCACATCATGGATCGTTATTGCTGTGTTATCTGTTTGACAATGTGGGCAATAATCCTTACACTATCAGTGCACCAGAGCAGACATTTTGAAAATAGCTTTAAAGAATGTTAACAATTAAAAGGAAAATGACAGGTACATTATTTAAACAGTTGTAGCAACACATGGGGATGTGTAACGCTATACTTTTTGGAACCCCACTACTTACTCTTTAATAGGGAGTTATATGCAGAATCAAAACAGAAAAAGACAAATCAGAAATGGATATAAGGGCATTTTTTGTGCTATAGGGTACAGTTTTAGCAAGATATTTGTGTAAAATAATTTTTTAATTAACTACTGCAATTATTAAATTATAGACTGTACTCCAACATATGAGTAAGGAAATATCTGTATTCATCCGTAACTCATTCATAAACTTCTGTTGTACATTATCATTAAAATTCTTCAGGTTTACATTTTTTCTTTTTCCCTTGTTATTGTGCAATGTGACTTACACACACACACACACATATATATATATATATATATATATATATATATATATATATATATATATATATATATATATATATATATATATATAAATAAAAACAGGTATTTATTGATGAAGGCACCAACCAAAGCATTTGCCTGCTAGACTTGACATATATAAAAGGGGTCTCAATTGTACGAGTGTAGGAGTTCAGACCATTTTACAACCATTTACAGCTGTGGTTGATACCTGTATGTTTTTTCTTTTTTCTCTTTGTGCTGAAACAAGAAGCTGAAATACGAGTGACTCTCGGGTCCCGCCCTCCCTGTACAAAGAAACAAACTGGCCAGCTGTGGTTTGACACGTTGAGGAGAGGGCTCTATATATGCGACAGCCAGGGCTGGGTTGCCATGCTGCAAGGTTTGAAATTACTTATGAAATGAAGAGTGCTGGTTGCATTTTTGACTCAACTGCTACAATAGAGGTGCTCCCCTCCAACTTTGCTTGGACATGTTACTGTAATTGTTAAATGACAATAACGTTACCCAGCCTCGGTAGTGATTTCCCCCCAAAATTTGTAAAAGGTTGGGTGTCTCCTGAACTATGTGACCTAGAGAGTTAGCTAAAACATTTCCTTTTTTTTATTCCATTCCTTAACCCCTATGGAAGGGGTGTCCAAAATTGGCCCATCCACTCCTAGTCTTTGTTCCAACCCTGTGCTAAATTGTTTAATTGAGCCAATGAAATCTTCATCCACACCCTGAAGTAGTTAATTATATCATTTTACCTGTTAACCCCTGAGTGGCCCTCCAGGACCATGATTGGACACACTTGCTCTTTGGTATACGTCAGAAACTATTCTTTCATAAGGCTTGCTAGTGTATTCAAGTCAAGCTACAGACAATGTTTACTGCTTTGTAATGTGTTAATTTCTACATAAATTGTCCAATTGTGTTTTGCTTGCTTTCAAGCTTTTTCAAATAATAGTATCTCATATGCATGTTTAAACTATTATACGACAAGCTGAATCTCTCTGCCATTCACTTTCATTGTGTTACCCTGCATTAAAACTACAGTTAGGCTAAATGTATGTCATAAAGCATCCATAGTGACAGGAGCTTGTCATTGAGTCAAATAACTGATTCAGTTGAAGTCAGACTCATTGCTGAAGTAACACATAACTATTTTATAGAATCCAATAACTTGAAAATGAATGACCAATACTTTTGTCATATTATAGCTATAGTCTCCCTAGCTAGCATAACTTTTTTGTCATCTCCTCGTACTGTTGATGCACCCTGTATGCGGTGAATAATTCAAATCTCCTATTGTATAGCAGTTTGAGCTATTTTAGGGTTTCCTGTACAAAAGGTGCATGCATTGTCTAGTTAAGCTTAGGTGTGTCTAAATTAAAATGGCTCAAATGGCTATGGAATGGGAGTCTTAAATTATACCTTGGACATGTCATTTGAAATCTTGTCCATTTTGGTGACCTTTGTCACAATACAGTAGCATGTTCTTTCCAAACGTATTCATTTCTACTGAAAAACTCACTAGAATAGACAAACAAACTTTACTAAAGGCTGTGTTCTGTTCTTTCAGCAAAGCAGAGACTGGACTATGTGGAAGAATACCAGGACTTTTATACAAATTCAGAAACTCTCGATATTGAGATTTTTGAAATTCCATCTGTGGGGCTGTTTGCTGCTACAGCCAATAGGAGGCCTGTCCCAGGCTCAGGGATCTATAAATGGACCAATGGGAAGTTTGAACCTTACCAGAATATAACAACCTACCAAGCACAAGCCTGGAAATATTTTACCATTGACGACAAGGTAAGATGTTGGCTACAATGGAAAAGATGATGCGTTAAAATGTTTGGTGTAGAAAAAACAATGTCTGCAGGTACTAAAAAAGATATTACTGCAAACCTTAGTTAGGTTTTGTGGGTTTTGACAGAGTAGACCAAGGCAATGGGAGTGTTTACAGCCCATGTGATAGTAACAAAATTAGCCAGGGGCTGAAATTTTGTGGGGGAGAAATACTCAGCCTATCCCATCTATATTAATCCACTGGGATGGGCCCAGCATGCCTGCCTTATTTTTGTAGAATTGGCACGCAATGCAAAAGCAAAGCATAAAAGTAAGGGGAATGGTATCTCTGATAGTTTGCAAAGATGAAGTAAAATGGATATGTTAAAAATATCCATGTCATTGATATGACCAGTGGTTAAAACAATGTGGCAGAGATGTTTTGTTTATATTGGACAAAACTGGTATAAAATTGGACTGAAATACAGAAAACAGCTGTATACCGACTGGTAAGAAAGTATCTCAAAGCATGTGGTCTGTATAATGATATGGCGAGAGGTTAAAACAAAATGGCTATGTTTATACCCCAGAAAATTAAATCACACAGCCGAGCAGATATTTCTCATCCGAAAACCAAAATGTTCATAACCACAGTACAGTACGTCAGTCATATATAAGAGACAGACGCGGGAGGTTGGGTAGATTTTACCTTAACTGGAAGAACCGGAAATATTTGAAAAGTTGGCATCTCAAGTGGTTTATTGAGAGATAGTAGCACCTGAAGCAGTGGATGAATGATAATTACATAAAGCTTCTCCGTCTTAGTTTCAGGTAAAACATTACAGTTCAGAGAAATAAGGGTCAGTATATGTTTGTTTATATAAATACATTATTTGATTTATAGTTCACTAAATTGAACAGAAAAACAGTAATTCCTTTTAACTCGTATGGAATTAAAATCCCACCCATTTCTACAAAATTATTGTATTATATTTGTAAATCTTTCACCGCCCAAAAAGTGCAAAGATTTTAAATGAATGCTTTTAGAGACATTTTAGGAAACTAATGCAAAAGATTGGACTTCTACTTACAATGGAACTTCTTCTACCTGTCTCATTTGTCAGCTGCTGCCCTCTGGCTTTGCAACATGGTATGACAAACAAGGTCACAGCTTTTCAAATAGCAAACATTGTTTTAGATTTAGATTATGCTTAGCCCTTTATATATTGATGAAATGCTGTAGAAAAACTGTCAAAAATAATACACAAAAGTCAAAATTATTGAAATTGTCCCCTTTTCTGTCATAAACATGGCTTTAAACAGTTTATACAGTATTTTTGCTTACAGTGTTTCACTGGGATTTATGCTGTACATCACTCGTATAAAAAACAAAAAAAAAACATGTGTGGCAGGGTAGCGTCATGGCCGACCTGTTACCAGCAAGAAGAGCGACTCAGAGGCAGAAAAGTTGCAGTGAAGAGCTAATGCACACTTTAATAAATCATACATGTACAGTAGCAAACACTAAACAAAACACATATCTACAAAAACTCTGTCCTTAATCTCTGGCATACACCTACTCACTATAACTTTAGATAAATACCGCATTGTAGCTTTTTAGGTAGAAATCAGCTGTCCTGCATGTTGCTTGCACTGCTAGCTGAGCACAGAATAGCTCAGAGCAGGGCCTTGCTGTAATTGCTGTCCGCAGGGCAATACTCAACACTATAATACTAAACTACGAATGCATAGATTGCACAGTTATAAAAGTATTATGAAACTACCAAATGTTTGTAATATACATTTTTCATTTGCATAGTTTTCATTGACAACCCTTTTTATAACTGCAGAATATCTACAGCTAGCCTTACAAATGAATTTATTTTGGATATAGGCTACCATATATTGTCTACGGAAGTGGCTAGAAGATTATTTATTTATTTATTTATACCTCAAAATGTAGCTGTTTAAGTAACGTAGGAAATGTAGATTTAGAATTTGAACTAGGTCTTTGTGCACAAGATGAGACTTAACAGATTTTTAGTAATTGCTACTGATAGGATCAAATGGAGACATGGATAATAATAATAATAATAATAATAATAATAATAATAATAATAATAATAATAATAACTAAACTTGTATGACATTTTTCATGTACGGCGGTAGGCAAAATGTAGCAGCCATTATGCTCTTTTTTGCCAAGTGATATTTACAGTATTAGTTGTGAAAAAGAGATGCCTATCAGACAAAGATGTTTTCTTTAGTTTTAGTGTTTTAAGTTTTGGGTGAATGTACAATTTTAAATTAATTTGGTGGAACATGCTAAATCAGGTCTATGAAGGCAGTAAAATATTAGAAGTTAGATCACTTTTGAACCCAGAAACCTCCTCACTGTTCACTCCAAAAAATGAACCAAAACTGTGGTTAGATTTTTTTTCAATCTTCCCTGTTAATGTTGTGCATCAGAGCTCATATAAAATAATGGTTAAAAAAAAAAAAAAAAAAAACAGCTTAAAAGAGGGAAATGTAAAGTTTGCTTATTATTATCATATCTATTTTGGAGTAATTAACAAGTGGATTTCTTTTAAGACAAATATATATGTATCAGGCCCTGATAACTGCAATTTATATACCAAAATATGAAAAAAAAAAAAAAAAAAATTATATAATGTGTAATGAAATGCAGTATTAAACTCAAAAGCATTACAGTAATTGATGCATTTACCTGTTGTTAGTATCCAGTGACTATGTACAGTAGTGGACATCAGAAAATACACAATTATCATTAAGTGTGCATCCAAAACCTGAAAACAAACAACAAAAGAGTGCATCCAAAACTTGAAAACAAAGAATGTGCATCCAAAACTTGAAAACAAACAACAAAGAGTGTGCATTCAAAACCTGAAAACAAAGAATGTGGATCCAAAACTTGAAAACAGACAGAGTGTGCATCCAAAACTTGAAAACAAAGAATGTGCATTCAAAACCTGAAAACAAAGAATGTGGTTCCAAAACCTGAAAACAGACAGAGTGTGCATTCAAAACCTGAAAAAAAGAATGTGCATCCAAAACTTGAAAACAAACAACAAAGAGTGTGCATTCAAAACCTGAAAACAAAGAGTGTGCATTCAAAACCTGAAAACACACAGAGTGCATTCAAAACCTGAAAACAAAGAGTGTGCATCCAAAACCTGAAAACAAAGAGTGTGCATCCAAAACCTGAAAACAAAGAGTGTGCATCCAAAACCTGAAAACAAAGAGTGTGCATCCAAAACCTGAAAACAGAAAGAGTGTGCATCCAAAACCTGAAAACAAAGAGTGTGCATCCAAAACCTGAAAACAAACAAAAAGCATAAGTGTGCAGTGAACACAATGTTTCAGCACACATTACTGACAAAGCAAGAAAAGGCCTCTGTTTACCACATTATAATGGGACAAGCTGCCAAAGTTCTCCCTCAATGTTGATCTATTTTTGCATTTTTTAGAGTTTCCTAGCGGTTGCTAACTTTGAGAAGAATGAAAGAAACCAGGAGTACTCGGTTATTTACAAATGGAGCCAAAGAAGATTGAAGTTCTTTTCATACCAGACCATCGAGACCCACTGTGCTAGAGACTGGGAAGCTTTCCAGATAGAGGGGGAGACCTTCCTTGCAGTCGCCAATCACAGGCAAGGTACTGATTCCTACAATTATGAAATACTCTTTGACCGCAATTATTTAAAAAATAAATAGATACAATACAGGCCTGATCGGAAATAGCCCCCTCAAAGTCATTCATTTTTAAGACAGCAAAAGATAGAAAAAGGTTTAAAATAAAACATACTTTTTATAAGGTGTTTTTAAAAAAGTTAGGAGAATATGGGTCCTTAGTTTGAAGTATGTAGCTTCAAACTACATTTTTAAAGTTTTGTTTTACTGGGCCTAAGTTGCTGGACATTGATTTTAAATTTACGATAATCAAGTTAACATTTACTTCCGTCTGTTCCAGTTCTTTCACACTTTGAGTACAGATTCTCACAACCCAGCACCAGTCAAGGTGTATAGTGTTTTAATTCAACTGAAGATAAAATGCATCTTTCTATTGATCAAATAACATAGTTCTCTTCACATGATCTAACAGCTTGAGAAAGTGTCTATGGACCTGCAGTGCTTGGCTCTAGCCCACAAGACATAAACCTGTCCAGACAGAGCTTCCTGTAAAGACAGCCTGGGAACTAG
This sequence comes from Polyodon spathula, assembly GCF_017654505.1. Taxonomy (NCBI): domain Eukaryota; kingdom Metazoa; phylum Chordata; class Actinopteri; order Acipenseriformes; family Polyodontidae; genus Polyodon; species Polyodon spathula. The sequence continues at coordinate 19,548,080 of NC_054544.1, forward strand.
GAGCAGAATGCGGGGGTTTAAATGGTGGTGCATGGGGGAAGAGGTTTGAATAGAAGCTGGAGGACATGTGTGCTTGCAAAAGGATAAAAGGGATTTCAAACATGAGACCAAATGTATTTGAAATCCAGAACAGTGGTTTGGAATAATAAATCTAACAGTGCGCCATCAAAGGATAATATCAAAAGTACAAAATACTGTTCTGACAATATTAGAAAGGACTTACATGGATAATCAAAGTGCATGTTCTACCTTTAAAGAACATGCACTGGTGTGTCGAAGGTGCATTTGGTGAAAGTTTTTGATCACGATGATTCCTCAAGATGAAGCAATAGGCAACTTTTCAGATTTCTGAGGTTTCTTTTGAAACTGATGAAGATAGACGAAACAGCCGCCAAATAACAATACAATTAAAGCAGATTTGATCCCATCCATCACTGGAGGGAGGTTGTAACCACTAGCCATGCTGCTTCAGTTCTGGTTGCTGTAAGTGTGTGTGCCACTGATTTTGCCTAAAAGTACAGAAGGTACGTTTGGGCAAAATAAGTCGTAATTTCCCCTTGAAGACAGCCAAAGCCAAAAGCCAAAAGTCCAATAAAGACTGAATCCATACATAAATGTGTAATTCCAACAATTAGACCACATTCTATGGAGGTGTTTCTTTTGCATTTGTAATGAAACCACATGGGACAGAGCAAACCAGGGAAGGGGTCAAGATGATGCAGAAGATCTGCGTAACCCATTCCCCACTCTGTGTCTAACATTTATTTGACTTTCCAGGGGGCAATCATAACATTGGCAGTGTTGTTTACAAATGGAACCCTGGGACACAGCTCTTCGAAACCAACCAGACCATCCCTACCTCTGGAGCCTATGACTGGGAGTTTTTCACTGTTGGACCCTACTCTTTTCTGGTTATTGCAAACACTTTCAATGGCTCCTCCACTCAGGTTTATTCCAGGATTTATATCTGGCTTGGTGGAATGTTCCGGCTTTTCCAGTCAATTATGGTGAGTTCAATATATTTACACTTTTAGGAGCTAGCAATCCTCTGAATCCAAATCATCTCTCTCTCTCTCTTGTTTAGTCAACAGGTTTCAGTAAAAACAACGCAACAAATAGTTAATGATTTCAAGGGGCTGTTCAAACTGAGAATGTATTGTTAGAGATGTGTGATGTTTCCAAAGTTTATACTCTCATAATCAATGCAGAAAATAATTATTGGATATCTTAAATTGACTTTTAATTAAGGAAAATGCAGTTTCAATTTTCATCCATAACCTTGAAACCTTAACATGGAAGATATTGACCACTCAACACGGAACCTGATTGTCAAGACAATAACAGTTTTGTCCCTTTGATTCCTGTAGAACTCTAAGACAAACAACACATTCCAGCTTGAATTCTAAAGAATTTGTCTACCTGATTTTCTAATGCACCTGTGAAACTTAAAAGTTCCCTAGGGGCATTTCAAACACCATAATTACTGCTTTTATAACTATAGCTATATTATTAATAGCTGTTTATGAAATATTAACATCAGACACACTCCTGACAAACATAAAACACTTAACATAGTGAACCTTTATAGAGCAGATAAATGTTTCTTGTCTTCTATTTATTGAAATTCAAAATAATACATTAAAAAGTATTTTTTAACATTTTTCTAGAACTCCCTCTGATCTTTTTTTCGAGGGATTGTTACTGCTGGAAAAATACCAGCACGAAGACTTCCAAATAAAGTATTTGCAAACAACATAAAAAAGAACAATCTAGGGAGCAACTAGCGATTTAGAAATTGTGTGATATACAAAAATACAATATTCCACAAACAACAGATCAAATGATTAGGTCTACCAAGAGGATGAAAATCAAATATCTGCCACACAAAGATCTGGCTGCGTTTCATACTGGTAGGGAGCTATCCGGATCCTATAGTAATGATTTAAACAACAATTCTATTGTAAAGTACCATCTATTACCATCTCTCCATAGATCTCATATGTTCCTGTGATATGAAAGATACACACATTATTAAACATTTATTTGATTTTTAGTAACATTTTTTCATAGCTATTAGTGAACAAAAATAAATAAAAATAATACTCTTTTCTGCACTTCTGCTCTTAATATAAAAAATACTTCTTGTTCTTATAAATGGAAAATGAGGGGGGCTGGCATTTTTTTATACTCTGGTCATAAAACGTTAATTTGAATGTACAGTTAGGGCAGAAACTTTCTTAACACAGCAATAACGATTCATGATGTAGTACGGAACTGAAAAGCCAGAGACCTTGTTATGTTATTTTTATTTATTTTTTTATTAAATCACTCTTCCTGCATGGATATAGAAAACAGACCTCAAACCCCAGTGCACTAGAGCAGCCACTTGGAAAAGAGCTTTGAAACAGACTTTAAAGTTATAAGTGTAAAAAGTTGTCAGGATGTTAACAATGAAAAGAAAAATGACACATACATTATTTAAACAGTTGTAGCAACACGTGCTGATGTGTAACGCTGTATTTTTCGGAACCCCGCTACTTACTCTTTAAGATGTACTAAGTTTGTAACCAGGACAGTGCCCCCCTCTTTGATTCCAAGTGACTCATGGAGCTTATCAATAGTAAGGTTATTGGTAACACTTTAAAATAAATGTTTGTTAAAATAAATGTCTGTTCATGGGAAATGTTATGAAGTCATGAAAAGTATGTCATAACTCATGCTTAGGACTTTTGAATTCAATACGAATTTCATTTGAAATCAGCAGGAAATCATGTTTTACTTACATTGGAATTACAGACGCTTATTTTAAAGTGTTCCCAGGTTATTAGACCAGCACTGTTGTGGAGCTGTACGCAGGGAGGTAGTCTGACTGCTAACCATGACGAGAGGGTAGTGCAAACTCAAAAGCACGATGCAGACGATAATGAGAGGCTTACCTGGCTTGAATGTGGGAGTAAGTCTTCCTGCTTGACTTTTGGTGATGGAAGATTCTCCTACCAATCACCTGACTCACAGTTTAAATCTGACTTTCAGTAACTGTTTTTAACTAACGTATTGCAGCTAAAGCAAAGTCTAGCCTTTTTTTATCCTCCCTCTTTCTAATACTTGGTATTATGGTTGGAACAGGGAGAAATTGTGTAATAAGCTTCACACCCAGGCCTTAAATCAGAAATATGACATCAATAAATCATCACTCCAATCTTCATGCTTAAAAGATTCTTGTAGATAAGCGCTTCTCTTTTGAATACACAGTATTAGATATGCTACTCAATATTATGGTACTGTATTACAGCACTGAGATGTCACTTTTTTCTTTCTTTTTTAATCTTTCCAATTTGTGTTCATTTTCCAGAAATGCATTGAAAAAGAAATGTGTATACATAAATTCTATTGACAATCTGTTGCAATACGTGAAAGTAATTGTAAGTATCCCTTACACCTCACCCATTAGGGGTCATGAGTTAGCTCTGTCAGCAGTAAGTACCTTAGTTTACCCTTTACACTTATTAAAGAGATTCTAGCGAATGAAATAATTCCATAAATTTTACCTGTTATACATTTCTAATTGCAAAGCGCATGCAGTTTTAAAAGAAGCACATTATGGCAAAAGTGTATTTTCGTTTTGTAGACTTACGTAGCGAATGGCAATACATTACAAACAAGTATGTAAGTAACATACATTGCCTGCCACCACTATCACTTCAAAATTAGAAAACGATTGAGTGTAAACAGCCAATCAGCTTCCAGATCTCGCAGGCTTCTATTTTGCATAGATGCCCTCTGGAACGTTGAAGTGCTTAACTGCGAATTAAATTTTAAATCAATCCGCCCATGAATACCGGCTTTTTCCCTTAACATTCTAATCTACAGTGAATTTAATAACATAAAAAGCTGCTTAAACATCTTTTCTGACGCTGGTCTAGAGACAAGCGAAATCATGTCTGTGACAGGACACCGTAAGGAAGGCTCAATTCGCAGCTATTGGACAGCAAATCAACAGGAAAGACATGAATGGTCCACAATTATGTCATCAGCTGAATCCAAACAACACCCTCCCTCAAAATCAGCCAGTCAAACTGCCAACCCCATTTCAGCTCTTTCCACACGAGCCAATCCACTGCTTGACAGCTTGAATGACACCCCACCTCCAACAACAAGTTTAGAGTCTGACTCCATACTACATGGACTATTCAACAGTTGATGTCCACATAAATTATACTAAGAAAGAGTAAGACCCCAATAAATAAATGTTAGCCAAATAATAATAATTTTAATAATAATAATGTTTTCTTTACTTGTAGTCATTTTTAAATTCTAATTATGCTAGGGACTATTTTCCTCCGCGGAAAGTTACACGGCAAAGTATCAAAAGGTCAAGGTAAATATAGATCTTAAAGTTTTTTTTTTAAAGAGAAAATAAAGAAATAAATAATTTTCTAGTAGCGATACAGCCCTCTCGATGCAGGCTCTACCGTGTGGTAGAGGACCTTGACTTTCGTTAGTGCCCTTGCCTACGTTTAACTCCAGTCGTGGTCATCTACCATCTACCATCTACCGCATCAACGGGCTCTATCGCTTAATTAGAGCTATCAATGTGATGAAGAAGTTGATGACCATGGCAGACAGACATCCCTTTATCCCCAGAATTGTATATTCTCAATAAACTATGATAAATAATGCTAATATCAAATTTCATGTCAATTGGATAAGCGGTTCTCAGGATAAATTGGAAAATATGTGACGTGTGACACTGTACTACCGCCTCCTTCACAGGAGATACAAAGACTTACTGGACTATTTCATTAGCTGTCCTGCATGGTCTTCATTAAATACAGGAGGCAGTGTGGTCCAGTGGTTAAGGTCACCAGTTCAAACCCCACATCTGCCACTGACTGACTCACTGTGTGACCCTGAGCAAGTCACTTAACCTCTTTGTGCTTCATCCTGTGGATGAGGTGTTAAATCAATGCCCTATTGTAAATGACTCTGCATATAATGCACAGTTCACAGCCTACCTCTGTAAAGTGGTTTGTGATGGTGATCCACTATGAAAGGCGCTATATAAAAATATATTATTATTACATTAGTTTGCATATTATGGATGTCGGCCAGTGTTTCCTATCCATTTTATACAGAAGCAAACATCTTAACTTTCTCATCTTTTTGGGAAATAAGCTTCTTCTAGACATGCCATGTGAGTCCATACAAATGCAACCTAGTTCCCAAAACCTTTGTACACGTCGTAATCTTTTGAGAGAACTGTGAATTTATTATAAACAGTGCTAGGGGTGGACGGTTGAGAGCGCGAGAGGAGGGTTTCCTTGGCTGTGGCTGTAATGAGCCAGTGTTATTTAAAACAGCAAATCCTTCTTTGCAAACTGACCTGAAAGTTGATAGTCCAGTTTGTGTGTGTTTTTTTTTTAATTATGTGTTTTTTTTTCTTCGGTAAATAGTTTCACAAGTGTTAAGCGTTGAATTCCTGTGTTCCTGGTGATTTTTTTGGAATTCCTGCTGCTGATTTGCCTGCTGTTTTACTCACACTCTTGCCTTAGCCTGCACGATCACAATACTACAAGAATCTACAAATATCAATGCCGACATCTTTATAAATAAAACCTCAGACTTGCTAGCCAACATCATCTAGCAGCAACTGGTGGATTTAAAAACAGAAGGATGTGTCAATACACATCTCCAGAAGATTGTGAAAGCAATCATTTATAGGATACACACTTAATCACTCACAGTGTGTACATATAAACAAAACCGTCTTAGCCACAAATCCCCTCTCAGAGAAGGGAATTCCGTACCGGCTCTGATAATTGTATGTGTGAGTGTGTGTGTGCATATATAAAGGCAAAGTCATATTATGTTCTCGGTTAAGCGGTTTACCTCAATGATTGGTTAATGCTGGAAGTGATGTCACCTCAACCTTTGTTTTTATTCGTAACTCCTACATGTGCAGCTAAACACATTTTTTTTTGTATTTTGTCTCCCAACTCTTAGATAATCGAAGAGCTATAATGCTCATCTAACTTGTCATAGTGCTTTGGCTCCTATTTATCAAATCTTTAAGAAAAAAAATCAGTTACAAAACTAGCATAAAATTATGTTGCACTGCTATTTTTTTAAATCTACGCTGTGATCTTGTTTACGACAGAGCTTCAATAATGTTAACTAACTTTCACTGACTAGGAGTCACGAATCAGCATTACTGTCGGTAGCAGTGTCTATGTTTATGCACGTTTCTGCTTAACACTTCTTTAAGTGGTTTTATCCAATTCAATAATTTGAAAGATCTTAACTGTCATGCACTTCCCTTTGCTAACTGGGTCTCCCATGTGCAGTTTTGAAAGAAGTGCATGGGGTAGCTCTCTTTGCATTTCTTCCTTTCAGGCACTCTTAACTAATCAAATAGCTAATAGCATAAGGTTAATTTAAAGAAGTCTGTCTAACTTGTTCCTAACTGGTTTTGGAATTAAAAAAAGAATGCCATTTTACCAGAAAAATCTTATCATACCCTGTCCATATTATTGCCACAGCCATAACATAAATATGTTTATGGAAAATATTTCAGGTGAAGTTGCAACATACAGGAATCATTAAAAAAAATAAAATAAAAAAAAATAAAATAGATAGTCCTTGATGGGTCGAACAGCCTCTTACAGTTCATAACACTTCTAATGTTTTATGTAATATACTATTCTATTGTATACAAACACTGCGTTTGATTCTGTTTGGGGGAGGGAAACTAACTTTGCCTAGACATATAGAAAGCTTATGGGAGTGCCTGACAATGGGAAATGCCTTTGGACTTTGAGATCTTAAAAGACACCTGATATAACTGACCTTTTGTGGTTAGCCAGAGGGTATCTTTAACAGATCCCATGGGCAATATATGAGGAAATGTAATGAATATTCTACTGAGCAACAGCAAAGTCAATACTCTATAGAAATGATATTACAGTATGCAGTTTGGATTAGCATTTAGTGTGTAATATATATATATATATATGTGTGTGTGTGTGTGTGTGTCGCTACTTTACTGTAGAATAAACTATTAATAATACCATTTTAAAATATAAAGAAATGAAAAGGCAATGTTATGTAATGGAGCTGAAGCACCATGTGTTATGTGACTGACTGTAATATACTGTAGTTAGTTGGCTGTAAATTTAGACCTAGCAAAGATCTGAAAGGGTTATGAGGGTGGATGAGTATCCCAAGCTTTGCATAAGACAAGAGACAATGGTCCAGATTTTTTTTTTTAGAACATCCTTTTTTTCTGAAAAAATAAATAAAACTATTAATGTTACATAGCTAATAACATAAAACTTACCTTCAGCTTTGAGTCTATAGATTAAACTTACAAGTTCCAGCTCAGTGTCACTCCCCTTAGACCTAGGGTATCAATTCACTGTATTCCAGTCCTACGACAGCACTCGTGCTAGCATCAACATCTCTCCACCTCCTCTCGGTCACTACAGCTACCACCAAGGCTTACATATATATGTGGGGCATCTCCCCAATTGCCTTAAAATATCTACAGTCTCACTAAGCCCAGGAGGCTATTTGCATTTCCATGTATTATATGGCCCACTGTATTTACAAATCTGTTCATTAAAATAAAGTTCTACTAAATACTGGGCTGTTTGTATCAATCGCTTGGATTGCTTTTTGGTGTAAAGACCTTGAACATTCAAGCCCCATATGGTGCTGTCAAGAAGTAGGGTTTAACAAGTCTAGCTGAGAAGTGTTAGGAAAGTAGTTGTCACAGTGCTGGCTGCCTGTATTTTAAATTGTATGTGGTAACAGAGCCCAAGCCCTGCGCTGTGCCACTCTGCCTCTGTTGACCCGCTTTCCCCTGCTCTCCCAGACATTCGGTGCTACAGACTGGGAGGTGTTCCAGTTTGGTGGCAGAGTCTTCCTTGCCGTGGCTAACAGTCAGAAATATGACAAAACCGGACAGAGTTCCTACGCCATTAACTCAACCATCTATGAGCTCAACATCACGGCACAGATATTCGTCAGATTTCAGGACATCTCAACGTACAGGTAAATCAGGGGTTCCAGTTTGTTAATCGGACATGGAAAGCCAGACATTTACTTAAAAACCACAAAAAGCTAGAACTTAAGCAAGACTATTGAAACTTCTGTAGAATATGGTTTCATTTGCTTTGCAAACCAGCTGCAATTTACACCAACTTCTGAAATGTTATGTCAAAATTGAATTTCATTGTGTACTATCTTAAGTGTGAAAGCTAATTTTCTGAGATATAAAAATGCTTGTAGTGGTATAAAACTAGCAAGAAACTACCTATTTGCGGGAAAGAGACGTTATCTTTTTGTATGTGTGCAAGCTTAATGCTTGTATAGATTTTTTGTTTTATTTTACGGATGTTTGTTTTGATGTTTAGAAGTTCATTTGTATGAAACTGACTCAACTTGTGAACAACTTGCTAGATTGTATACGCCTTCGTAATAGTGGGGTTGACGATACAGATTTATATAATTGCAGATTATTATAACAAAGCCTTCCCCCAAAACATAAAAACATGCATGCTATTTGTAGATCTATGAGCAGAATTTGCAAACACATTGGTGTGATTTGTTGCTTTGGACAGACCTCTAGCAGAAAAGACCATTTTGCAATTCTTTCCACTGTAGCCTTCATCTTCTTTAGATACAAATAACCATGAGTGAATGAACTGATGGTTAGGAGTAATTGAGCCATTTCCCAGGCAATTAAGCTGTCATAATAATGGAAAAAAACCCTGACAATTCCAGAGTACTGCTTGCAATGACTAAATTAGGTTCAAAACCTTCCACAGACTCCACAGCAAGGATATAGATTTCTTGCTTCAGTCTGTAAAGAGACTAATTAAATTACAAACTCAAGTAATGCCGGTTATACAGGAAAAAACAAAAACACAGAGATAGACTGTTTGATATTATAAATCATGTATGCAGAAATCAACCATTTTGAAAAACATTTGTCAAAATTAAGTACAATTTATCCTGTGTACTGACGGTTAAAACATAAAAAAAATTATATATTATATATTTCCTGAGTTTTGTTTGTGTGATTTATAATAGGTTATACATCCTATGTATAGTTCACAAAATGATATATTTTATACCACAAGAGACACCCTACTGACAATGTATTCACTTAGAAATAATTTAATCAAGAAATGTCAACCATCTTAAGAGTTTTTTGCAAGACTGGGAAAGATATACTGTATAAGTTTAAAATAAATGTCCACTCCTCATTGTTTGGTTCAACATTCCATTTTTAATTCATTTTCTTTACTTCTCTGAAGTCTCTGAAGGTACCGCACTATTGAGCAACCCTCTATCTTTATCACCTTTGGTCAAACCTCCACTTACCAGTAATACTGTGGGACTGGCGAGTGACACAGATATACATTGTGGGACTAATTCCTGCAGTAGAAAATGATGTTGATATACTTTTAAGCAGTTGAAATGGGCTATTCACAAAACTTTGAAGGGACTTTTTATTGTTAAGACCACATTATTCACAAACCCTTTCAAGAGAGGGCTAGAAGTATAGTCTACGTTTTTTTTTTGGTGAAAAGGGCCTATAAAAAGTTAAAATGATTGCTTGTTTACTATTGTCCTGGTTGACCTTGGATAAATTAGAGACAGAGAGAGATTAACGACTGCAACAGTTTTTTTTTCTTTTGTATTATCGGTAGTGCGGTTGATTGGGAGTTCTTCACCTTAGGAGAAGACAAGTTCCTGGTTGTAGCAAACTCCTATGATGGCAAATCCTACTCTTTAAATAGTGTTATATACAGGTGAGTACTATCCTTTATCACACACAAACTGTATGACAACATTACATTATCTAAATCCATATAAAAAGCATAGTACCTACTGTACTTCATGCTAACATATTAACCAGATCAACGCTGTGAGTTTAGTCTTACGTTTCCAATTATGAATGACTGAAATCTTAGGACTACTGTCTTTTCTGATAAAAAAAAAAAAATGTACAAGTTGCAATGTTTCAGGATTCTACATATATTTAAAAGAGGTAAAACTTCCTGGTTCCTTTTCAATCTGGAATAACTGTTCATCACGAATGGGTACATGTTCTATTCATCCGATCCAGACCAGAGCATTTTTGCAAAAGCTGTCAGATTGATCTTACTTCTCTGTGAATGACTCCAGCATATTATTAGTGCCGTTTATGTAAAATGGGTAAAACTTCCAAGTTTTTTCTGTCGCTTCACTCATGTCACTGAAAATAACTTGCTGGGTGGGCAGAAGAATTGACATGCACACCCAGCCTTTCACTGTTATTGACTGATGTTGTATGTATACTGATTTGATATAGATAATGCACTTTTGCTAAACAATGACTGAAAGGATAATGGTTTATACCAGGTTGTGTTTTACTGCATGTTATGCAGGCATGGACCCATTATTCTTACTGGCAGTCTCTGTATATTGTTCTGATTAAAATATAACCCACTTACCTGCTTTTGTTGTGTTGCCATAACAGCAGAAAAAAAAAGCCAAAAAAACTCAGTGAGTCTGTTGAAAAAGAGTAAACAATATTGGGAACATAGAACTTTTGAGTAGCTTTTCAATGCTGTTTTCAGAGTTTTTTTTAAGTTTTTTTTTTTTATTTTTATCTACTGTATTATCTAAATAATTAAGCTTCCCACTCATTGTTCTCTACAGGTGGCAGGGATATGAGGGATTTGTTCCAGTACACAGGCTTCCAACATTCGGCTGCACCGACTGGGAAAAGTTCAATACTACAGACAGCTCCTACCTCATCTATTCCAGTGCCAGAGAGGGCATTTCAAAGGTTCTTAAACTTAAAACTTACTAATGGGTGTAAAAGTTCCATTAAGGCCCAAGTTATCCCAAAATTGCAAATGTGGAGTCAGATTTGAGATTGCAGTGCATGCCACCAGTTCCTGCCTAGCGACTTGGAGATGGAGTTCCTGGAATACAGTAACCAAGGGCAACACGATCATAATACAACTGTGAACCTGGATCATGAACATTTTCATAAACAGCCAAAGTTAAACATGACCATGAACAAGCATTACTTTGAACTGAAGATTTTATTTTCTAACATATATATTTTTCTATTCAAATTCCACATTTTTTTATTTGCTACCAAAACGTTGATGGTAAATGCACACAAGAGCAACTGAAGAAAACTCAGGGATGACAACACAGCAACAAATTGAAGGTTGTTTTTTTCACGATACACACATTAGGCTTTCTAATGGAAAGACCAGCTGTTTATATAGCCATGGTTTTATTAAGAGTTTTTCTTGTTTCACTGGCATTGCAAATCTGCCAAATGAATATGCATATATGTATAGTATACAATTCTATTGATTGATTTGTGATAACCAAAATTGCTTTTAATTTATTAGCAGGTTTTTAAATATGATAAGATAGTCATACATATCTCTATCTATCTCTGTATATTTAAATGCATTGTACGAGTATAAATCTATGGTCCATAAACAATTGCAGTAAAATTGTTTTTTGATCTTCAATAATATAGTGCATGTTGACAGCTGCTCAGCCCACAAGACAAAACGCACACAGAGACAATCATACCTGTGGTGTCTAAACAACAAGCCATAAACACTGCCTTAACTCGTTGTTGAACACAGTACTAGTTATAACTCATGGATAAGTAGCTGATCAGAACATAAGCTATCCAAATTTGTATAGTACTGTATGTAAAGTATGGTGATGTCAAATACACCAGACAATTGCTGCTATACTGGATCTGCCCTGACCTAGTGTCAATGAGACTGAACATTTTACATCATGGCTGTAATGTATGGGAGAACAAGGTGGCTCCCCCCCATTTTTAACATATAAACCAAAATTAAGTCAAATAGACTTCTAGTACACTGAAGAAGACAATAACAGGAATGTTTGTCTACAGTACTTCACTTGGTTTCTTAAACCGGCAGTTTAACCTTGGCATTATGATTGAAAGTTTTGAAGTTATAGATATTTCCACAAGGCATATTTCTGAATGTGTATGGAGCTCTTTCCGGTAGTTGACTGAGTTAGGTAATATAAAATTGCACCAGTCTGCTCCACAATTGGAACCATGCTTTTCAGGCACAGTGACTGAACCTGGAGACCAGGGGTCTGTACTTAGAGCTGATTAACAAAGTAGACTCAGCTATTTGCAATCATAACTAAACAAGTATCAGAATGTTCTATTCATGAAATGAAGTTTCCATGCAACTAATACAGTATTCCCTTAATACCCCAAACTATCCTTGCAAATATTCCATTAATACCCCAAATCCTTGCAATAAATCTTGTATTAGACCAGATCAGTTAAGTTCAGCAGAATAGTTTGTATTTTTTTGTTTTTTTTGTTTTTTGTGTTTCACTTTGGTGCTGCTACTATATTTCTGGTACTAACAAAAACATATTTATATTAATGTTTAAAATACACTATGTTTTCATACAGCTTTTTATACTTGAATTGTTTTATGATGCTATTTTCTATAAATTTGACAAGTAGTTGTAAAAAAAAAACAAAAAAAATATATTCAACTATAGTAGAGGAAAATCTGATTATATAACATAATCTATTTGAATGTTTATGATTGAAAACATTATTGGTTTTGAGACAACAGAAGCAGTTAATGCATTACATGTTTTCAAGAGAAGAAACATGGGGCTTTACTCACTCGCAAGTTATTTAAAGTCTGTTCAGAATCATTTGCTTCCAATTACATTTTCCTACTTTTATTACGTTCAAATCACCATTTATGATGTTTTCCAATAAGTATGGTGATGTCAAATACACAAAACAATTGCTGAGCTTATTTGATAATGTTCGTTGTTTATGAATCTCTTCATCTGTGTATATGTGTGTGTGTGTGTGTGTGTGTATGTGTGTGTTGTGAGAGATGTTGCCTTTCTCTGTTCTTTTTCCAGCGCGTAACTCACCCAGACACACACAGGAACTTCTTTTCAGCACTTTCTCTGAACACTTTTATTTTAAACAGCAAAATAATAACCAAAAACAAAATAAACACCTACCTCTTTCGAGCGCTTACTAGACACTTATTCAGGACAGCTAAGCTGTTTACCTGACATAAACAACAAAAACACAGCGTTACACAGTACCTTTGAACACGGTATGGGACACACCGTCAAAGTCTTCACACAGGAGTAGCTGTGTTTTCCTCAATTTGCAATAATAAGGCCAACTGCCAAAACAGTCAAACAATAAAACAATTAACTAATACAATGAAACAAATTTGGTAAGGAGGCTTTTAACCCTGTCTCCTCCCTGCTCTGTTATATATATATATATATATATATATATATATATATATATATATATATATATATATTATATAGCAGTATATATTTATATATCATGTCTCGTCCCTCCCCCAAATCACAACACATGTGCACATGTGTGTGTGGTTAGTTTGATTATTATTTTATTGTTAATTATCACTTGCACCTGGCTATTATTGTAAATTAGAGCCAGGTGCAGGGTATTAAAGGAGACCAGCCATTCTGCTCATGGTTGCTGTGTGAAAAGCCTGACTCTGTCTTATCAGCTATATTAATGAAAAAGGTACTGTGTGTTCTTTTTCTGTTAGTTTTATGCCAGGTAAACAGCTTAGATGTCCTGCGAGTTAGTCAGGGAACCTGCAATTGTACAGTTAGCATTCCTAAAGGAGTTAGGTGTTTATTTTGTATTAAATGTGCATAAGTGCTAAACCTGCAGTTCTTGTGTCCTAGGTCTTATTCATAAGGGAAACAAATGACTGTGTGTGTGAGAGAGCTTTTTTTAGTACAAATCTGATTTACATAGCCTCTAATATAAGTTTTCTTTTAAACAAACCATGATTTTTTTTTTTTTTTTTTTTTCTCAAACCATACCTTGTGACGTGTGCAGTTTGGGTGTGCTTTCTCTACATAAATTGAAGTAATTCAGGGGTAAGACTTGTTTTACTCTGTTCATTTACTCTTGATTGTTTTTACTTTATTCTTTTTAAACCTACATTTTGACTTTGTTTATTCTAACCCTCTTGAACTGAATGAAGATGCAGGATTGGAAGTATTCCAAAAAATGCCAAAGCAGTTCACTTGGGAGATTATATACAGAACTTATCTTAAAACATTTAAAATATTTATATTACAAAGCAATTTGTAGATAAAAAAAAAAAAACACGACCTTACTATATTGTAAAATTGAATTGAGTAAAATTTTGTTATTAAACTGAAGAGTTCAAGGTATCCATTGAGTATCTGAACAGTGGTGGAGCTTAAGTGTCCCTCCTGGTTTTTGTTCCAACTGTACACTAAATTGCTTAACTGGACTCATTTAAGCTTCTAATAAGTGCTTGATTGGTCCAATTAACTAATTTAGGGGACAGCTGAAACAAAAACCAGGAGGACGCCAGCAGTCCAGGATTGGGCACCCCTGGTTTAGACGACAAAATGGGTCCAAAACTGTCATTCTTTCAAAGACAAGCATACACTGATTTGCACACTGTTATAGATTTAAACAATGCCTGTATTTAGACAGTTCAGATAAATTGAATAGACCTGCAAGAAACACATTTAGGGATCAACAATTGTACAGTTTTGTATATATGCAGTACTGCATATATGTGATGCAACATTAGTTTTAAAAAAGCTGTTCCCACACAATTTGGAACAGTACAAATACACCTGTTGTCACCACAAGGGTGAATGTTTTTTGTAAATCTTTGTCAATTAAATTGCAATACAGCATCAGACTGTGTTTTATTTCCATATTACTGTATTTCCAATAGAACCCCAAAGTTAACAACGCACTGGGAATTTAGGTTGTTCAATATGTTTAAAATGTCTAACTCTGAAACATGACTGTGTTCTCCATAAAAGGTCTACACATTTATCACGAAGATAAGGAATAGTAATTGTTAGTTAACATTGACAGGAGCCCTGTTTCTGGCTTAAGTGGAGTATGTTTGGTTGACCTGTCAGTATGTAAGAGTGGGGTTCCTAACTACTATGTATACAGTAATCTTACAATTACAGGGTGAAATCTGGTTAACTTAATGAAAGGATACAATAAAACAAGTATCTGAAACATTCCATTGAGGTTTTGCTTTACTTTGGGTGTAACTAATGTAGATTAAGTATGCCTAATTTGATTCAGAAATGCTTGTTTTGCACTGGTAGGCAAACACTGATCCTTATTAAACTATTGTTGATTTGGAAAACTTAAGTTTTTCTATATGTAGATATGAAAATCATGTTTAAGTCTCTTGGTGGAACATTCCTTTCTGCCAGACTTTCTTCTATCCACTAGGGGCAATGTTGTAGGGGGAAGGTAATGGTTTACACTGGTGTCCAAAATATAGAGGTTAGACGTGATTCTGAGAGAGTCCACAAAGGTGTGTTTTTTTTTTTTTTTTTTTTTTTTTTTTTTTTAAAAAGCAGTTGGTTTAAAGATTAACAAAGTGAATGAAAAAAAAACAGTACATTTAAGAACTGATATTTCATGTCCAAATTAAATTGCTCTTTATTATGAGTACCGTTCGTCATGGAGTAAGTTTGTCGGCCAACATTTTCACAGGGATATGCAATATATCAACAGTTGACCTCTGTCAGGTTTATGATTTTTTTTCATATCTGAATTCCTGTCCTGCTGCCTGTAAAAGAGTAAGCAATCTTTGTAATAAATGTCATAGTGGTTAAAGACTTGCGGATGTTATGATAGCTTCCTGTTGAGTGAAATTAATGAGATGGCAATGATCTGAAGTAACATTTGAAATGGAATTTTAACAAACTTGTGCATGGCCATGTGCAGGTGCCTTTTTTTTTTTTAACCTGGGGAGGTACAACCTGATTGTTAAATTAGCACCCTCTAGAAATGACAGTTTAAAAAAATAAAACCAAATGCAAATACAATATTGGAATCATCATCATTATGGAAGTGTAAAATCACCATGATGTACTGGACAACCACAGCATAGTCACAACAGCATAGTTCCAGGTAAACCAGGCATGTAATTCCTAAGATCCTTTTATAAGAGTTTCCAATAGTAAAAACATAGCAAAATGTAAAGATGCATGATTTAAATCAGAAGTAAGCATCTAAAGCCCAGAAAGGTATGGTGAAGCATATATATTTTTTAAAAACATGGCAAAGAATGGTACACTATAGTAAATGCAAAGTATAACAATGTGGAAGGGTGGTGGGCAGTTCACTGACACACACACAGGAGACTGGTTTTATTTTGAAACAGTGCACGGGCGCCCAGTTTTATTTTCTTTTTGTTTTTTTCTTTTTTTGCCAGATGGCGCTGGTACTGCACCTTCCCCTCTACCATCAACGGTAAATAGGTAACATATGGGTGCTCTGAAATAAAGAACAGATGGCAAAATAAACAAGGAAAATAAAATGCAGTAATAAAACTACAAAACAAAGGTGCTGCTTACGTAGTGCCCCCACTGTCACTAAGCCGGTCACCTCTGGTCTCCATCCTATACTCCTGCTATTCTCTATACACAGGGGAGGCCAGAGTTCCCAGTCTAACTACACCCATCCTCCTTACATACGTAACAATTTATATATTTTTCCTTTGTTCAAGGTTGGCTCTCTTCCCCTGGTCATGGCTACCTGCCTGCATAACAGAGCATAGCTCTTATACAACTAGCAACCCCGTAAGGCCTGCCTCCAATCCACGGGGAGAGGGACCACGCCCCCTCCCAACCTCTCAGTGTCATTGTCATGACTGACAGGCAGATCTCTTGGGGATACTGCCCTCCTCCTGCAAAACCACACATGCGCCAGACTGTCAGAACAGACCTCATCCTGTTACAGGAAAGTATGGGCAAACTGCAAAAATGAGCAAAATTAACATGGTAAAAGGCATATAGCTTTCAAAACTTAAAATAGGTCACAAACATACAGAAAGGGCACCTCCACATGTTTCCAGACTCGTATTTAGTTACCAGACTATCCTATTCATACTACAAGCTTTTTATATATGTAAATACATGTATGTTTTTGATTACAGTAACTATATCTTAGCAACTGCCAAGGTTCCAATTGCTGGGAGGATATTGGGGAAGAAAGTGTCAGAAGGATCCTCAAAAGAAGATGGTTTAAATCCACCGCTATTTTCATTTTAATGTAAACAGAAAAAAGTTAAAGTCGGTAGTGTAAGAATGAATACAAGGTTTTACTATTCTATTAATCACAGAGAATGATTAAAGTAATATTACTAGTAAATTATTCTCTCCTCCCTGAGGGAAATGACAGCAATAGATGACACTGGTGTATCTTGGTCAATGCTGGTGGTTTGGTGGTTTTCAGTTGTTCATGCTGGTTCAAGTTGAGCAGCTGTCACTGCACATATACACACACATTGGCTATTTTTAACAGCTACTGTACCTGAAGATTATTTCAGCTGTATGTGGGTGACCAGATCCGTAATGGCAGCAGATCGCACAACAGTGCCTGTCACATGTAACTGTCAACACTCAAATCAGAATAAATGTATAAAACTACAAATGAAGGAGGACTCTATTGCATTTACCTCACATGGCCAACAGATGGAGACCAACTCCTTTCCAACATAGGCATAGAAACCACGATATCACAGTGAAGTAAATCTAGGTGAGAGGCATAAAATAAGATCATTAATGGTTGCTCTTGAATCATCATTAAAAGAAGAAAACTGTAGCAACCAATCTTTCCTAAATTAAAGCTGCAATGGTCCACAACCATGTTTAATTCTACGTTAACATGTTCTCCCTTAGTGTCTGTGCATTCCATAATTTAGCCTCCTGTTAACTGCACTATATCAGAGAAACTCTGTTTGCTCACTATGAGAGGCAAAAGGCCCAAAATAAAAGGTTCAAACAAAAGAACAAAACACTTGTAGGCTGGGCATTGGCCTTCGTTACAATGTTACGAAACACTGCAAAAATCACAGCTTAAACCACTCCCACAAATAAAGGAGTTTGCTTCATTTTATACATGTGGCCCCTCCCCCCCATTAGCATCAGTTACCTAATTGGGGAATGGCTACACCTGTGATTGCTGGCAGGGACAAATTTAACCCCATCCCTGCCAACCTTACATTCCCACACAAACACTATTTACAGCAGCAGGGCTTCTGCCCTGCCACACTCGAGTTTTCACAGATTGTGTTGGTTGTACATATAACAGTTTACAGTGCATGAAATGTGATTGGCTTAAAATGGAGCACATTTTTTAAATATGTAAAACTGTACAGGGCATACCAAAAAACAACTACAAAAAATGCAGTAAATACAGTAAACCAGAACTCCTTCTCCTGGAAGTTTGATTACCAGACTGAAGCCAAGATGATAAAGAAAGATAGCAGAATTATAGATAATGTTTGGCTACAACAGAAGCGATGGCTAAGCCATATGGACGGTATGCCTCCAGGTTTACAACAGAAGGAGACAACAAACACAACGGCATAGACAGTGTGATAAGAGAACTGAGCATCGCTGGGCACCAAGGTCTCCACATGGCCATACATTCCGCTTATCCCATTGTACTGTTTCTGCTCTTCTGATATTTGGTACAGTGGGTTTTAAGCAGGAGCAAGCCTGAGCAATGTGGATTTTCTATAATGACGCCTGTATAAAAATGACCAGTAGGTGTGCATGAGAGGTGTGCACTGTGGTCCTCTTAAAGATTTGCAATGGAAAATCTGTGATAAACTTACTGTTGCAGGGGGCGGAATTACTGGTGCAAATGTCTAGTGTACCAGCTCTTTCTCAATGGAAGCCAAAGTAGTTTTTGCAATGGGAGTAATGAAAGGGCATTTGTGCATTTTCCATTAGCCAGGAACACATGATTATGCATACTGAGAAGGGAATAATTAATGCAGTGTAAGTGCCTTTTTAATTCACCAAATTGGTACTTTTATGTGGTCCATTTATATAACCCTTGCCTTTACAGCCCTCTCAATATTTTTATGGTGTTGAATGGCAATCAAGATGGAAAAACATTAAACCCCCTCTCAAAACATACAGTACTGCTTAATTCTGAATACCACTGCAGAAAGAAAAGAAAAAAAAACAAAACATGTACACTGCCCAGTCTACCCTATAACAGAGATACATAACCTCACCACGACAAAAACACATTAGAGTTTTTTTAAACACTTCCTAAAATCGCTTTTTTCGACAAAGCAGGCTGTATACAATTTGAGAGAGAAACAAACCACGGTAGCAGAGGTGCTTTTTAGCGATGGTAAGAAAAATGTGATGATGATTTAACAAGTGGAATCTCTCTGCCATTCACTTTCATTGATATTCCAAATCATGTTACCTTACAATAACTCATCCCTGTACACTTTCAGTAAACACGCATCACAAAGGTCCACAGCTACAACAGCTTCTCGCTGGATGAGGTCAAGGTAAAAGCAGCACATAACTGACTTCTTCATTAAAAACCAGGACCTTAAAACAAGGAAAAACCTAAGCACTTGTAATATAATAGCTATAACTACAGTGCACATCTACTGTACCTGCAGAAAACTGTCTCCCTCACTGGGATCAGAGCATTTTATCCACCTGCTTGTACAATTGATGCGCCTGTACTGCTTAAAGAACAAAACCATTCTCATGAAATATTGCAATAATCAATCCCCTACTCCAATATATAAAAATGTAAGTATGACACAGACATTCATGGACAGACATAAGCCACCCATTATATTGTCCTAAACAATGTACCTTACCATGCTTCATCACAATCTTATAAGTAGTTCTCCTGACATACTGTAGTATATAATAATCTCAATGGGGCTATTTAAGAGTCATTATAAATGTTCAGCATATCAATTTACAATAAAAAAAAAACATAGAGCTCTCATATTTATCAAAGAATGAGCTCCATAGAAGCGGCATGATCTTGCATTTGTTCCTATAAAAACCTATGTGGACACTTGAACTGTAACCATACCAACTCGCTTTGATCTAATTTAGTTTGCTTGTCATGAATTCTGATGTTGCCAAGCCCCGATCTAGATATTCTAAATGTTTATGCTGCAACCACGGAACCAACATGCCTAGATAGAAAAGTACAGTTAACCAGGGGAGCTGAGCTCAGGTAAGAAATATGATCTACAAGTCAGAGTTACAGAGATAAGCCAAGGGGTCACTAGTCCACATGTTGCTAGAAAACTTAGAATGAAATATGTTGCTTCTACATTGTTGCTTCAAATTTCAGGGGACACTACAGTATGTAAAAATGTAGATCAAATGTTGATGGACAACAGAGAAGACAATACATAGATATTTCCTATCAAACACTGTAATAGTGTTTTTTTAATGTCCATGTCATTTTCACCAAAAAATGTTCTTCAATATAATGAAATAAACTGTATTCTTAAATATGTATATATATAGGATTGTATTAGTAATATTTACCATTACCCTCATCATTTTTGTTCTGAATTTTTTTTTTTTTTTTTTTTGGCTTAAATGTAAATATGATTATTGTTGTAGTTTTTATTATATTAGATTATTTTGAACAGAATTCCTAATTATGCCAGATGAGGATTTTTTTTTTCTTCCACAAATTAGATATTGGTAACTGTGTAACACTATTTGCAAGATGCATCTTCTGAACTGCAATGTTCAAATGGCTTTAAACAAAAAGTAGGACTCACTTTATCCATTACTATTAAGCTTTATCAAATGAAAGCCTTTATTTGAGACAAAATGACCACTGAAAACACAATTTGGTGAACTTAAACGTAACATACTGTTTACATACCACTCCAGTTTAACATGAACATAAGAAAGTTTACAAACGAGAGAAGGCCATTCGGCCCATCTTGCTTGTTTGGTTGTTATTGATCCCAGAATCTCATCAAGAAGCTTCTTGAAGGATCCCAGGGTGTCAGTTTCAACAACATTATAGGGGAGTTGGTTCCACACTCCCACAATTCTCTGTGGAAAAAAGTGCCTCCTATTTTCTGTTCTGAATGCCCCTTTATCTAATCTCAATTTGTGACTCCTGGTCCTTGTTTCTTTTTTCAGATAAAAAAAAGGCCCTTAGGTCGACTTTGTCAATAGAATTTTTAGAATTTTGAATGCTTGAATCAGATCGCCACGTAGTCGTCTTTGTTCAAGACTGAATAAATTAAATTATTTTAGCCTGTCTGCATTTGACATGCTTTTTAAACCCGGTATAATTCTGGTCGCTTTTCTTTGCACTCTTTATAGAGCAGCGATATCCTTTTTGAAACAAGGTGACCAGAACTGAACACAATATTCTAGGTTCTGAGGTCTAACTAATGCATTGCAAAGTTTTAACATTACTTCCCTTCTTTTAATTCAACACTTTTCACAATATATCCGAGCATCTTGTTGGCCTTTTTTAAAATGGTTCATAAAAGTAAATCTCCCCCCCAAGGAATACAATATTAATAAAGTTGTCGACTTTAATGCCACTCCACTACATCATGTGGCATTAACTGACAAATTGGTAATCAACTACCAGGAATGGAACAATTAACACTTATTTCCTTGCTTATACCACCTATAAAAGAAAATAAAAAAAATCAACCTGAAAAAAATTGATAAGGAGAGTCTAAATGTTTGTTTGAACATTTTCTTTAGAGGAGACTTCCCATCCTCATCTTTTGGGTTCCCCTGCTTACTCACATGTTTATGATTAACCCTCAATCTCTACAGGTGGGCGGATGTTTTACATATTCAAGTTAAATAAAAAAAAAAAGCAGCCAATCTGAGTAGAATCAGACGATTGAATGGGACGTTATCAAGCAAAATCATCCTATAGGAATGGGCCAGTAGATACCTACTCATCTCCTAACCCCTAAATCTACACTCTACTCCTGAAGCTAATGTCTACCACTAACGTAATCTCTACCCCAAAACCCAATCTCTGCCCCTAAACCTCTCTATGTTAATATTAAACTAACTGTTACTATTATTTCAACAGCGCTTTTTTAATACCCTCTAGCGGCTACAACATGCGATGTCCATTAAAGCACTTGACCCGAACCTACTCTCCCTGTTGAGAGGCAAGTAGGTACCTACTGGCTCATTCCTATGGGATGATTTTCCTTGATAACGTCACATTCAATCGACTGATTCTAATCAGATTGGGTGAATAGAAAGCCGACTGGACTGAGCCCTAGCCTACTTGTGCATTCCAGTGAAAAGGCCACGTGGTCTCCACCCTTTATTTTTTAGTTTTTGCAATTTCTTACTTTTATAAACAACAGTATTTGATTGTTAAACTACTGTTAGAAATACTGTACTATCATTTAATCAACCCATGATTAAGATACAATTATAAATCAGACCAACTGAAAGCCTTTCCCAGTGCTGATTAACATTCATCCAGGAGTAATGGCCTATTAGTTGCATGCCTGCACTTTACCTGCATACTGCTTTAAATCTGTTTTCATTTAATATAAAATAATTATCTTCTCTCTAACCAGGGCAATGTGCACTTGAAAGGGAATAATAAAATGACTGAAGTAACTATGATTAATTTAAGCATACAGTTCCTTGGCATACAATTTATGGAGCCAGGAAAGGTCAAAATTAATAGCCTATTCTCAATTAACCTTCAAGAGAAGAAGGGAACTAATATCGATTGTAGATGTTTGAATGGTCTGAAATGAACATTGTTTGGAGACAAAAATGACCAAGTAATACATGGATGTCGATGGTACAATCCTCCTATCGTTATACCACCAAGTACAGCAAAAATGATGCTATAGCAGGTGTGGCAATATAAACCACACAAATTGCACGTTCAAACTCAAAAAGCTTTATTTTCCATCACTGGTGTGTTCTGAGCAGTAACAACATGGAGCCAAAGGATCAGCAGTTATTATCTGCAATCTAACTGAGTGAAGGGAAGGCAATGCCTGTATTTATACATATTTAAAATATAAACGATCGAGTGAATGGTTGGGGGGGGGGGGTGGGGGGGGGGGGGGGCCGGGGGTTGGGGGGGGGGGGGGGCGGGGGGGGGGGGGGGGGGGGGGGGGGGGGCGGGGGTGGGGGGGGGGGGGGGGGGGGGGTGGAGGTAAATGGGGGGGGGGGGGGGGGGGGGGGGGGCGCGGTGCACATCAATTCAGGAGGAATACAGTATCTGCCAGAATGCCAGCACTGCATAACATTAGAGATTTAAAGATGACATTTTCTTTCATACACTAAGATGAAGATGTTGACCCTGGAACACCTAGAAAAACTCGTCCAGCACAAACACTACTTTTCTGATCAGATTTGTGACAGAAAGGTGTATTCCAGTATGACAGCTAACATTAAGGCAGCCTGACATTCTTATTATGTTCATGCTACCTACCTTATGAAAACACAAATTACATCTTTGTGTTTTTCTACATAACCTTAGTTATAATGACCTGGTCTTTATAAATGAGGTATCATTTTAATGCAGATAATTAGCTCTCTAATGGTGAAATCTATAAATGCATCTGGCACTTTGTGACTGATTCTGTACAGACCTGTTACAAATATGCTTTACACCAGGGCTGTCTAATGGATATTTCTTGAGGCACATACTGTATGGCTCGGTTATATTTGATTTAGAGGCCATATGTACACATCACTGTGGTTCACATTACATGCAACATGGTTCAAACCCTTAACATAAGATAATGTGCCTACATTTGGACTATGTCCTAATACGTCTTGAGACCACACCGTAGAATACAGTAGATATTCCATGGACTGGGATTTTGGTCTTTTAAACGTACAGGGGTAAAATAACCAAGACTTTAGAGTAATATTCTAAGGTGGCCCTTTATGTTTTTCTGTTGGTGTTTTGGTTTCAATAAAATCTATACAGTGTTGTGACCTCTCTAAAAAAATAAATAAATAAATAACCAAAGTGCTTGTAGAATGGTGTCCTCTAGGTACAGAAATGTTTTTAAAGTTTTCGTTATCACACCTAGATTTGTTATAGAATTGAACGATCTATTTCTTACATCAGTTAGTGCTGCAGGGGTATAGGTTAATGTTTACACTCTGGTGTACCAGCTGAACTTAGAGAGAAAGCTTGTTGTAGAACTGTACTGAGGCAACAGGGTGCTGTACTGTATAAACTTCAAGTGATGACTGAAACAGAAAAGGAGATGCAAAGTGAACCTAAACAAGAATAAAACAATAGTTAACATAACTCTAGTAATTCTTTACATTTTATATTGTGTACCGAAGCAATAACAATCACAGCTTGGCTTGCATTAGCCAATAACATAATGCATACTACTATGATCGATGATAACTGCTGTACCTTACGGTACACCATGGTTCAATAACTCATCTCGTTTTAAACAATCTAGTAATTACTGCAGTCACCCCTGAACTATGTTTCCAAGTTTAATATCAACATTTAATGAACTGTCTTTAAAAAAATCCACATTTTATGAAACTCCTCATGCAGTTGCTGACTATAAACAGGTTGCAGGGTCGTCATGGTTTAGTGCTGCCAACTGCCAGCCATAAATTCTACAGTTTATCCTTCAATCAGGCTGTCAAGAGTAGCTGAACAAGAGAAAGGGTCCCAGCTTACTCCAGTCTATAATATTATCCTCACCATGTACAATAAATATTTCTAAATGAGATTGGCAGGGGTAGCTTGTATTTTTTTATGCATCTCTTTTAAGATTTATCAGGGTCTCTTAATAATACTCCATGATTCAATTCCAACTCTTTGCTAGGTTCAAGCTTTCGATATAGTATCTGTAATCCTCAATATATGAAAAAGACACCCTCTTTAATCTATACTATTGTCCTCACTTTGTATGAGCAATGTCGAGGACCAAAGTGTAAATTGAATCTTGTATTGCTTAGCTGTCTCATTTTATATCCATGTTTAAAATGCTGCTGCATGATTCCTTTTCAACTAATCATACGTGATGGGAATGTGGTGAAGACTTTATCATACTGTTTATTAATGTGCTCCTTCCCACATATTTGTTGAGAAATGTATGATTACCAATCTCTGGTATGACTGATTTAACTATGAAAATGGGATCTCTGAAATGTGTTCTGTATCTTCCATATATAGCGTTTGTTTTTATAATGGCAAGAATAGAGGAAGCAATTTGGTTGCCTAACAAGTGTTTCAACCTATGCAGATATGTCACCATATGTATCAGCATAGCTTCGAACTTGCAGAACCACTCTGCCTGATTCACTCTACAACCAACTCACTTTAGTCGGGATGCCATTTTATTAGCAGAATAACACTCTAGGGTTTTCAAATATACTCCAAAACTCACAAGTGTAGGCTGTTTAGCAGCACACATGTTTCAGTTTCAATAGGCAAGATGGCAGACATGACTGAAGGTCATAGTAGATGCTAAGTTCACAGGTGCATTACTACATAAATGAAAAGTTTGACAAACAAAGTGTCAGGTTTGATGGCTGGATAATATGGTGAACAGGTGAAGATTTCTCAGATAAAAGATAGAAAGTCTGCAATTTCACACTTTTTTACATAGAGAAAATGCTCTCCAGGTTTTTTTAAAAAATTTTAAATTTTTTTACCAGAAGCAGGTATTATGGTTTGGAAACAAATAAATATGATTTGACAATAAACAGAGTTTTTAGGTTTTGTGCAAACTTATTTTCCAATGCCATAACCCTACATTAGTCCACTTTGTAAACATAAAGCAAACAAACAAACCCTTTAAACTATCAAAACTATTTTCACTTGCATCAATAGTTGCTTTTTTAAAAATAATTTATTTTTTAACATTCAACTTAACTGCTTAATTTCACTAAAAAAATACACGACAAAATGTTACTGGTTACAATGCCTTGCCTTTACCTAGGCTATAATTTATGTTCATTCCTAAAGCTAGTATGATTCGTATATTTTTCTTTTTACTTATAAGATTCGGACACTCCTGTTCATTCACAAAACCCGGTCTTAAAGATACAGTGCTGTTTTACAATACAACTACTGCAGTTATACACCTGGGTTATACGCCCCGGGTGTGTTATAAATTAGGAGGTGAAGCCGGTTGCAAACAGTCAAGAAAAGGGCAAATGTTGACACAGGTCAAATCAAAGATAATAACTGCTATGTCAGACCTCAACATTAAACCCTTGACCACGAGTGCCTACTGTCTCTGAGTAGGTGAAACATGGTTTTAAAATAGAGAAACCACCATACCTCTACTAAAGGCCCTAACCTTTACCTTCTTTTTTACATGTAAGTTACTTTCTCACTACTATATACATCTTATGTATTCTATGACTTTTGAAAGGTGTCCAAATTGACCCCCCCCCCCCCCCCCCCACCCCCCCCCCCCCCCCCCCCCCCCACCCCCCCCCCCCCCCCCCCCCCCCCCCCCAAGAAAGATGAAAGGGCTGCTCCTGTTGAACCTGTCTGGTTTTCTGATTGACCTTCTCCCCAGGGATTAGAAAAGTCTCCAAGTATAACGATTAGAGAAGCAAGCCCCAAGGTACTGGATAAAACTAATGGGATACTGTGGCAAAGTGCCCGCCCCTGTGTGTATTTTCTGTTATATGTTGTGTGTTAATGTTGTTGTATAGTCATTGGTACACGGGATATAAACGGGTCTGTGTAACACAAGTGTTTAAAATGTAAATTTGTATTTAGGCAGGAGGATTGCACAGCACTTCACGTGCAAGTAAAACGTAATAATATATGAGCACGGGAATTGCACTTTATTAATTCACGTGCAGTTGTACCGTGACTCCAACTGAATGCTTGAGTCGCAATCGAGTCTTGGTACAGCTGCATAAAAGCAACATGTTTTCACCCACTCGGGGTTGTGTGTTCGGTGAGTGGAGAACAGGATTGGAGACGGAGGTAGTTGTGATAATTGTAAGAAAAATAGAAGCTCATCATGTTTGTCTATGTAGTCCGTTTTGTTTGTCTCTTTATTTTGGCGAAAGTGCCGTGTCCTGTGTTTTAGTTTGTTGCAACCTTTTTTAATTCCTGACTGTCTGTTCACTTATTAAATGCTGAGCGAGACCATTCGCTCAGCTCCACCAAACTCCACTTCTCTTGTTGTTTATTTCCTGGCTCTGGTCTGACGCCACCCACTCTGGCCCTCTTTGTGACAGATGCATATAAAGATATCGAGCCTTCCCCAGAGCCTTGTCGGCGGCCCTGGCTACCAGGATATTTATTTGACTGTAAAATGTGCTTTTTAATATTTGCTCTTTCAGAAAAATGGATTTAACTCTTTTATGCTCGCAGCAACAACAACAACATGCAGTGCGCAGGTTGCGCTTAATATAAGCTTATCCTCACAGCTCATTGGTCAAGCGACAGTAGGTGATTTGCATAACTTTTCACCACTCACACAGCACAGGCAGGGGGCGGTGCACACACATAACAAGGGCAGGCAGAGACACACACAAAAGAAAGCAACAGGCAGCAGCTCATACACAGACAATAAAATAACAGTGTGTGTGTGTATATATATATATATATATATATATATATATATATATATATATATATATATATATATATATATATATATATATATAAACTTATTGACCTTATATGATCGTGGGTTGTGTTTCAGATTGCCATTCAGCATCTAGGATTAGGTTAAAATGGCCTGTGGTAAGGCCAGTCAATGAATTGATTTTGAGTTTGCTTTTGCTATTGAGTTCATGCAATTATAAAATGGCAGCGCTGGGATGGCTGATGTGAAGTGGTTTATCAAGAGCACAGGAAATTCACATTATCATCAGTGTGTATGATAACACAGGCAGTGCAATTATGAGGCTAGTTTAGATTCGTGTTATGCTGTTTCCATATAATTCTTGTACTAATTTGTTACCACCGAGAAAAGAAAAAAAAAAGATTTTCTTGTAGTTGTCCTTGAGGAAGAACAGGGAGAGAGTTTGCATATTTCATATTTCAAGCAACCCAACAGTGTGTAAGACACATGTCAAATCTGTCAAAACAGCCTACCAAGTATTCATTTGAACTCACTAGACTACAGATCATTGTCTTCTGGTTAACTGTTATCAAGGACAGTTTGAGATTTTCCGTACACCTCAATACCAATATTGAACCATAGCACCTAACAATAGCTTGCACTGTAATTGCAGACCATTACATCTTGTGTTAGAGTTGAAATTGGATGCTTGTTGGAGCCCAAGGGTTGCAGAAAGGTCATAAGCAAGGTAAATTGCTTTGACTTCACCTTTGTAAAAATCTACTGTACTACAAGTATATTCCCATGTTTGTGTACACCTAAAATGATTATAAACTCTAGGGGTGCATATCCAGGGGATATAGTGGAATGCAGACTTTTTAGTTTCGTACATACCTACGGAACTGCTGGTCCAATTATCAAAAAAACTTACTATAATCTCAGGGTGAATTTAGGCTCTCTGTCTGTCGGTTTTTCTTATGTCATTTTGTATATATCTAGAGAAATGCTTGTCCAGTTGTGAGGGAACTTCTTAAGCCTCTAATTTTGAATGTCATTAAGATGCTTTTTTTTGTAATGTGAAGAAATTTCTTAAAATAGTAAACCATTTGCTTTCAGTGTTTATATATGGATTATAAGGGTAGGCCATTCTTACCTGACATTATCAGAACATCTTTCTTGCTGAAGCTGAAGATCATTTTGTTTTAACCTAAAGTAGTACCAGATAAAATAAAAATACATGTGCACCCCACTTGGAGAGCGCTCTTTCAGCTCCATGGCCCCGACTCTCTGGAACTCTCTCTCACCGTTAGTGCGTGCAGCTCCCGCAGTCGCTCGCTTCAAATTAACTCTCAAGACCCACTTGTTCTCTGTTGCCTTCAATGCTCTTTAAGCCTGATATCTGTTATTAGCTGCTTTCTAAATTGCTATTTCAGGTTTTTCACTGCATCTTCTTCGTATTATTCTGTATGACACAATGTTTAGAAAACTGTTTGTATTTAATGTACTATGCCTTGTATTTCACTGTATTTAATGTATTATGCATTGTTCCTTATTATCTTGCAAAGCGCT
Source organism: Polyodon spathula (assembly GCF_017654505.1). NCBI lineage: Eukaryota > Metazoa > Chordata > Actinopteri > Acipenseriformes > Polyodontidae > Polyodon > Polyodon spathula. Next base: position 19,577,119 of record NC_054544.1, read on the forward strand.
TTGTGATGGTGGTACACTATGAAAGGCACTATAAAAAATAAATATTGATTGATTGATTGATGTGTGCTAAAACACATGTTTCCTTTAAAATCTTTTAGACCTATGTAGTTAATTGAAGTGCAAAATGGGTAAGATTTATGAAATTATTTTGTTAGCCACAATTACTATAATAAATAGACTTGTTAAGTCTGAGGCTGTGTCATCTTGTTACCATGGCTCCAGAAAAAATATTAGACCCAATTGAATGTTAAACAAGCCCCAGTAATTACTGGCTGAGAACGCTATATGTACTTCATTTCCTCAGCTTCAAAAAACACAGAACACATGAGAAAAAAATCTTCAGTAGGCCTTCCTTCCTTTTACTCTTTTTCAAATAAGTTAATGTGACAAGGTGAAATTGGCACAACACCAACCTTTTACTTAGATAAATTGGCTGATAAAAAAACCAAATGTACAGCTTTAATTTATTAGCATACTGTTCAAAGTTTATTCACAATTCAAAGAATGTATTGTAAGTTACTGTTAAAAAATGGGATACTCTTCTAAATACATGTATATCAACTGCAATGAAGCTACAATATACACGATATTTACATTTTCATAAATATGTACTGTGAAGAATTTCACCCGTTTTCAGGTTTGTTTACCCCTATGAAGCAGATACAGACACATAAACTGAAGTTTAGGGCTGCTGCGCACTTTTATTAGTCACAAAATAAAAATAAATAAAACTAAACTCCCCATGGAGTTCTAAACTACACTTTGTTTTCTTCAGCTAGCTATAACTGGATGGCTAAGCCGTTTACCAGTAACACACACAATATACCACAAGTTCACATAGTCCCTTACACCAGCTGACAGCCTCTTGCCTTCACTCAGACTGCCTAGTACAAACATTTGGTTCCTGTTATATACCTGCCTGATAATTACAGGCAGGTGATATCCATTAAATTAAATCTAAAAATTACACCCCCACCACATTTATCTGGCAAGGACAGAAATTAACCATATCCCTGCCAACCACCAACACATTTTTTTCAGGCAGGGATTTGCCCTGCCCCACCACTTACCTCAAAATGATATGACATGACATTTTTGAATGTATGATACATTTACAACGGAAATAGAGGTAACACGTTATGATTGCCATGCTATTTCTGAAAAAAAACCAAACCTTTTTTATTTTGATTATGGTTTTCATTTTATGGTAAGTAAGGATGGGCTTTGCTAATATTTCATATAGCGTGCATCATAAGAACATAACAGTAATTCGTTGTGTTCTTTACATTCTTTCAGCAGCCTTTCAAACCTGTTCAGGAAGTTAAGCAGGTCTTGTTTAATATAATACATATCCACCTCTGCTTACCTGCGCTCAGAGTGGTTACATTTCTATTAAATTTGCATTGAATATAAGGAAACTGAAATTATTTTCAGTTTCCTTATATTCGCATTTTCTTATTTTGTATGCTCAGCTGCTGCTACCTGTTTACCATGGTTACCAAAAGCTAAGAGGCCAGAAGGCGAGAAATAATATACTTTCCTTCCATTTTCCTACATGTTCCCCATGGTTACTGAGAACTCAAGACTTTAAAGGACAACTATAGTTTATTAGATGCATAGGGTCTTCATGACTGCAGTGGCAGAAGTAAAGACACTGAACACATTCTAAATTGGGGAGGAAAACAAGGGGAAAATAATTGGGCACATGAACTCAGTTTACTAGAATAAAAGCTTTGAAAACATGCACCAAAAAAGTCTAAAATTATGTTTTTAATCATTAATCATTTTAAATCTGTTCGCCATTGTATTTATTATAATGAAGATACATATTCAAAGTATGGTGATGTGGTTAATTAAATGAGATTAGCTTATCTGATTTAATCATCTTTACCCCCACTTAATGTCTTCAATTATAGAATGCTTAACCTTATGTGAATGATTCACATGATCTACCATCAAAAGATGTGATGACATAGATGTATGACATTTCGATATTTAATAGGTATTTTATATGCAGAACTTGGTATTTGGTTGACAATGAAAATGTGCATGTTTGTTGTTTGTGTTGATGCAACGTTAGGATAGGTCTGCTTGAGCCTGACATAAAACAATTTAGCCTATTTTGAATAAAAAATATATTCGGGTTAATGTTAATGAGTAGCAGTGTTCCTAAAAATATAGCATTATATGTCCCCACGTGTTGCTACAACTGTTTTAATAACATACCTGTCATGTTTATTTTCATTGTAAACATCCTGACAACTTTTTACACTTATAACTTTAAAGTCTGTTTCAAAGGTCTTTTCAAAATGTCCGCTCTAGTGCACTGGGGCTTAAGATCTGTCCTGGTATTTTTCTGTTCCATACCACATCATGGATCGTTATTGCCGTGTTACCTGTTTGGCAATGTGGGCAATAATCCCTACACTATTAGTGCACTAGAGTGAACATTTTGAAAAGAGCTTTGAACAGACTTTAAAGTTATGTATAAAAAGTTGTTAGGATATTATCTATGAAACTAAAAATCACAGGTATGTTATTTAAGCACTTGTAGCAACACGTGAGGCAGTGTAACGCTATATTTTTCTGAACTCCGCCACTGTTCTTACTCTTTACGGGTAGGGTTAAGAAACTGTCTGACTGGTTTCTAATGCTACTGGTATTTGCCCAGCTGACGGATACAAACCCATAGCCTTATGCCAACTAAAGGCATGTGGACTGTTGCGTTGGAAAGACAAGTGAGAAAGGTGAAAATACAGAAAATCCTGGATTCTCCAATATTATTTTCAATTGATAAACCCATGCATGACATTTAAATGAGCCATGTGCTAGTGCAGTATGATACCAACTGTTATCTAGTGCACTGGTTCTGAATCCTGGTCCTGGGGGACCACTGCCCTTCAGGCTTTTGTTCCAACCAAGCGCTCAGTTACATAACTGAACCCTTAATCGAACTAATAATCTGCCTTATCTGAGTTTAGAGGTTTTAATAGTGTAGACTGTACAGTTTAATTCTGTCTAATTATTTAAAAGTTATGAGAAATGTGCATGTGAAATATAAATATTGGCCTTTTCATACAGTAACTCTACAGTATAAAGTTATTTATTTATTCATAGTCTATTCTATATACCATTAGTCTTGTACAAGTCCTATACATATTAATAGTGTAGTCATTTATGTAAAACTCTACTGGGGGATTCTTGTTATGAGATAACTGTGTGCCTATTTGATCGTCATATTGTGACCACATATTCTGACAAACAGAGAAACCAGCAGAGGCTTTTACACACAAGACACACAAGCGTGCCACAGACAACTTCTGATAATGCTGTAGTGAAAAAAATGAAGCTGACAAACGGATTTTGATTCAAAGACACTTTATATACAATAATTGTTCCCAACTGACTTCGGACAAGGCCTCAGTATAGCTCAATGCATATGTTTGTAACAGGAAGCACGGATATCCATAGAGTCAATTCGAAGAGGTGAAAAGACTGAGAAAACTTGACAATGTTTGATATTTATACCTTTGTCAACAATTGCTGACACCCCTTAAACCTGACTGGTTTCTGTCCAATAATCGAGATAGTCATTCTCTTATTACACACGGCAAGCCTACCACATACTTCCTCGGAAAGGGGGCGGTGCTGTCTGACTTTATGGTCCGCCATGTGCTACATTCAGCAGGGCGCATCCATCTTGTTTTTTAAAATATAATTAATAACATAATTAATACCTCATGCAGAAGGTCATTACTACAATGCCAATTTTACCTCCCCAATAGAGATGAACTAAAACCTATCAGAAAGATAAGATTTGAACCAGGATAGGATCAAAGGCACCACTTAGATCTAGAGGAATTAAAACTGATGGAAAGCCTGAGTCAGCAGCAGATCATTCACAACTCTGACAAGGGCTGTTTCAGTGCTATGTGCAGCACAAAAACTAGACTGAAACTTCTCAAATATACCATTAAGAGTTAGAAATGTTTTATAATTGGATTGCAACAACACTCTTTAGAATCTTATCTAAGAATGGTAAGCTGGAGATTGGCCTGTAGTTATTGAGGACTTTAGGGTCCAAATAGTGTTTCTTAAGCATAGGCTTTACCACAGCTACCTTAAGGGCTGAGGAAACTGTACCAGAGGAAAGTGAACCATTTATCATTTTTTTAATGTGGGTATTAACAACACCAAGAACATCTTTTAATAGTTTTGTGGGAATAGGAGAGCATGTGGTAGCTCTCATATGGTGAACTAGCTCTGTCAGTTCCTGTAAGGTAATCAAAGAAAAAGCCCCCATAGTAGCCTTAATAGGTGTAGTTAGTAAAACTGTGCTGGAGTCCTGGACTGGACTCCTTAATAGAAGGTGTCTGTGGAATCTAATTTCTGATGTCTAGTATTTTATTTTTAAAGAAATATAATAAGTCATTGCAGCTTTGAGATAGACATCACTTTATAAAAATAGGTTTAAAAATAATTACACTTGTGGAGGGTGATGGGGAGAATGACTGGGTCATTTTAACCAAAGTATTCCTCTTTGCTTTGTACCTGTCTGCTGTGAATCACATACAATATGTTTCTGTTAGCAGAACAAAAGTAATCAATCTAAGTATAAAGACACAAGTGTTCCAGGCAGATCCAAATTGGACACATTACTCTTTTCATTTTTAATTAATTACTGTCATTATTCTTGTCAGTCCACACTTGTCAGTACATGTATACATGTACACAGAAAATACTAAAATCTGTAATGGTTTTGAATGAATTCTTTCAGTTTCAAAAGTACAGAAAACTACAGTATCCTGCATTCCTTTTAGGTTTACATTATAATTCTGCCTGTGTTTCCTATATTTTTCCATAGCTTTTCCACAGTTAAACTGTGCACGATTTCATCAAAAAACATATTGTTTCTAAATTTGCCATCTGGACAGTTTTTAGTCAGTCTGTCTGGATTTTGTATTGTTGCTAGTTGCCAGTTGAAGGATGAAATTTGACTTTTTTTTTTAAGATCATTTATTATTGTATGCAGCAAAAACTTTGAGAAATCTCATTTATATTGAAAAAGATACAGCAAAGTTTGTTATGACGTCTAACTAGCATTCTTTAATCACTTAACCCTCAGACCAGGCCATTGATATCCGACTGCAGTACCCTGCACGCTGCACACATTTCTTTATCCAAATTTCACATATGAAATTAACCATGCAAAAATAATTTAACAAAAGTTCTTATTACACCTTGAACCCCAATTCTCTTGTCTGTCCTATGAGAGTGATGATTCAGTTCTGTTGTTAAAAAGGGACAAAAACCAACATTTCATGTAAGTGAACACCTGACTCTAGTGGAACAGTGGAGTAATATAAAGCTCTCATCTTTGAGCTGAATATTCCAGTGTGCAATCAATTGAAGTACAGCATTTCCAAATGATGGCAGATAAGGACAAAATGGACCCAGTGTGTAATCACCATGAGAGTTATATAATTTGATTCTCATTTTTTCAGTGGCAAGAGTCAATCTGCCCTCCTTGCTAGAATATGAATAAACACTTAAAGTGTGAAAAGCATCAAACTGGAAGACCAGGCAGTCTGTCTCAATCAACATTGAAAGTTCTTGAGACTAAAGTGTAAATCAGGACTGTCAGAAAAGAAACTAACAAAGAATGCACCAAAATGACATTGAGTTTGAATATGGTACGAAACATAATGTGCCTAGGGAAACATGATAATTGAACACATGATAATGTAAAATTGAACACTTTTGTGTAAATTGTAAAAAATACTGTACAAATATATACAATGGCAAACCTACAGAAGGGAGAACTACTCATGAAGTTAATCAAACCACCATAAAAAAAGAAAAAAGATTGCATAAAAATGTAAGGAGAAAAAATAAAACAAGGATGATGTTTATCATTTTCATGCTGTATCTATTTGTTACAGTTTCTTGAACCTGTGTACAGTAGATAGAGGGTTTACATGCAATTATGATGGCATAGATTATAAGTAGAACCTCGTGAAATCATTTTTCATTTTTTATAATTTTTTTCGTTTTATTTTTCATAAATTTCGTCTTATTTTGACTCTCATTCTAGCCAACAGACTGCACATCATTATTTTGTCGTTTACGTGTTTTAGAAACAAAAGTCTTTTCTCTTCCATCACAATTTTAATTCTCGAACGACTCACTCCAAATTATACATCTGAGCAAGTGCTAGTCAGAGCTTCCGTTTCCCTTCAGACCGTGTCTATAGTAATGGCTGAGCCTTGACAACTAGGATTGCAATTATTTATTTAAAGTATTTTGTGTATACACCTCCCAATTTAAAAATGTAATTTTGTTATAGTGGTCTGTGCAGTTGTGTTTGTGTACTGTAATTCCTGCTGTAATTGTGTTACCCTCTGTGACAGAAATACAATGATTCTTGGGTGTATCTCCCTCCCGACCTGTGAGGGCACTAAGCAGCGAGAACAGAATTCCCAGGACGGGCTGGCCTGACAATTCTTTCCCAGGGTTCAAGGGAAGTCGGCCAGCTAGAAAGGGGGCAGGACTCCATTGCAATAGCGCATTGACCCGGAAGGGAAACGATGTGGCAGCCGTAGACTGGAGAGGCGGTTGCACTCATTTAACAAGGGGTCATGTGTGACAGCATAAAAGGGGATGGAGAATCGCAATCTGTTCTTTTGCATTGGTTTTGTGTTTGTGATTGTAAGTGACCCTGTAAATACAGAAACAGTATTGTTAGTGTTTAGTTTGTTTGTCTGTGTGTAAGTTGTCTTGTTTGTAAATTACTAGACAGCTAATATGATTCCAGAGCTGTTGCCAAGGGCCAGCACTAAGCTGGAACAGCACTGCACTACTGTCAAAAAATAACTGTATCACCCACCACGAGCACTACTGCACGCACCCAGGATTGGTGACCGTGTTGGTATTATTGTGGGGCGGATAATTATTGTTTATTGTTTGGGTCTGCAAGCACGTTATTGTTTACCCCGTGCAGTACACATTGTTGTGTATTGCCGGGGGATTATTGTTTCTGGTCATCAGACCTGGATAAAAATAAAATCCACTTTCCAAACAGGATTACAAGGCTCTGTCTGTTTCATTACCGCACTACATCACTTCTGCACCTGTTTCCTCTCAGCCACTTTGCCACACCCTCCCACTCTGGATTTCCTACCGCTGGTTTGTTTACCTCTGCCTGGGTCTGTGTAATCATAGCCTGCATGTGGGCATGTTCTGCATCTCCCCTGTTATTGGCTGTTGTTTGTCTGTGCCCATTGGTCCTAGTGTGCGGCTGAAAGCCAATGAGATGATGGCCAATAAGGTGGCGGAGCTACGGTTAAAAGAAGACGCTGTGACGCCATTTTGTGTTCTTTTTGTTGTTGGTCTTGTAACCTGAGTAGCTGACAGAGCGGTGGTCTCTCGATGTGAGAGAAAGGCATGCTGAATAAAAGCCCTTTGGAAAGAAAGAAGCATCTCTTGTTTTCTGCCTCGTACTGAAACGCTATACTATGCTTGCTTTATAATGATTTTTCATTTTATTTTTCCATTTTGTTTTATTTCATGCGATTTCATATTTTCAAAAAACATGGAGCTCTAATTATAAGATAAAGACTTAATAATATAAATATGACTGATATTTGGCTTATAATAACATAATTAAACACAATATTCAATTTATTCTTTTGTCATTGTAGATGATTTATACAGCCTGAATCATAGTATTATTCTAAAAACTAATTGGTGAAATGAATATTTATATAGGCCAAAAATACTTTCTAGTTCTGATTTTAATTTCTGCTGCTCTATGAAGTAAATGTCTTTTTATATTTAGATCAGTGAATGTGTCAGTATAATGAACCCAGAATCTCTATTGTTTTTATGTTAATCAAACTACCTCTTGAAATACAGAGGAAATGAAGCACTTGTACTCTTAATTGCTAAAACTTAAATAACAATGATACTCCAACCTAATTTATATGCACAATTCATTTTTCGATGCACACACCTGGCCTTTAGGACTAAAATACTAAAAACTGTATTTCACTTGAGAAATGACTAGGTAACTCTGTGCTGTTTTACAATACCGGTACTACAAGAAACATTATTGGATGGTGTAAGACAGGATCTCAAGCCAGTAACGGCTGCATTGTAAAACCTTAAGGCCACTTCACTATTAAGATCATATTGCAACAAAGGCCACTTTCTACAGTCCAAATTTGTTCCTTATCCTGAGGATGTCTTCTGATAAAAGGATCCAGCGAACACACCTCAAGACTGCAACATCATTGTCGACACCACCACTTTATCCTTTAATTATCCAATGCTTTTCATTTATGACTGATGTAATACCATGAGTCAAGGACCAGGACTGTGTACAATACTAATACACAAAAGCTTAAGAGCGCACTCCGTTGACCATTTTGTGCATAACTGGGTTCGAAGCTTACTTATGAATTGTACCAAAACCGCAGAACACCGTGTGTGGAACTGGGCTCTGGGTTTTAATTGTTATGAGGAACAGGGATTAGTTTAAGGATTTGAAGTCCCACAGGTATAGTGAGGTGTGTCAGCGGGATCTCCTTATCAGCAGAGTAGCGCTCACCATATTCATGGCACCTTTTGTTTGCAATTTGTTTTTCAGTGTTTAGTTTTGCCTGTTAGCATTTTCTGTTCCTGTTCATCTTGTTGTATGTCATTGCTGCTAGGGTCATGTGGTTTTCTTTTGTTGTCAACATCACCTCCCTGTCTCTCTCTGTCTGTCAGTGAATAACCCACACCCCCTATCACACTTTTATAGAGAGGTTTCACTGCATATTCAAAGCCTTCTAGTACCACATATTTAAGCAATGTAAAATATATATTTTCACTGTTTTTATGCATAACTTACATAAACACTTCTAAATGCTTATCATGTATGACTGTACTCAAACCTTAAACAATATGGCAGCAATCTTACTTGTTAAGGACCACTTGAATCATTGAGACACATTTATTTTCATTGAAGCAAAAATAAATTAACAGCCCTGTCACCTCTTCCTAACAGTGGCTAGTCTAACAGTGTGATAAGCAGGACTAACATCATTAGTCACGTGGCCCAGGAAAAGTGTTGATAAATTAGGTCTTTTGCCTTTCTCTGGCTCTGGTGTAGTGCAGTGTAGTGCAGTGCAGTGAGAGAGCAACGTCTATGGCCTTCTTTATTTCATTATTTATATTCCTCAGTGAAAGGATTTCAGTTTCATCATTGACCCGGATGGCCTGCCATTCCTCATCGAGCCCTTGAGTGCTACAGTGAGAGAGATGACTTCATCAGTAACAGTGCAATCAGCCTTGGGGACTATTCATTTGGGAGTTACATTGTTTCCTCTTTAATCACTTCACTGTCAACATCACTATATTATCTTTTAAGTATCGTTAATCAATAAGACAATGAAAATGAGCCACTGCAGGGTGGACAGGCATGTGCAGATTATTGATCATGCATATACACCATACAGGTACATTTGATTCTGACTAATCTGATCAGCTGATCAGATTTGTTTTATTTAGAGTACTGATCTTAAATTTCTACTTTGTTTTATGTTCATCCTTACATTTAATCACACAGTAGGTAATATCCATTTGAATAAACATTCAGAAACAGCTCTGAACATTTTACATCACCTGAAATTTAAGTTTGGTTTCTACAGCTTCCATCAACATGTGTTATAGAGCATAACTTTGGCCTGCTGTATGCCACAACACATCACAGAGAAAATATTTATTAAACAACCTTATCACACTGAGTTTCTACTTTGCTTTGTTCTCAATACACGTACAGTCACTTACCAAAAAAAAAATAAAAATAAATAATAATACTTGAGGTACCTCACGGACTTCAGTTAAACTGAAAAGACAATTCAAAACAAACAGTGACATCCCTGTCTGCCATGTATCTCAGTCACTCATCACTATTCTCTTCATTAGACCTTTAAATTAACAATAAAAAATACAAAATACAAAATCTATTCCAAAAAAATATTTGTACATGAACTTGCATATCAATAATTAAGCAGTATATATAATAATTATATTGACACTTGCATAGAAAGACGTTCCTTATCCTTTAACACAGATTACATACATCAATTTGGACTACCATACTACCATACTCTGACCTTATAACAGCTATAGGGAAATATCAATATTGGAGCACCAGTCAAAATAGGGTGGAATAAATGCTCTGTGACCTTTTGAAGTGCCACATTGATGAACACAGTTTAGCGGTTGTTGGTCTTTTACAGTAAAAGACAGATGGAATTTCATAAAGCTCCTTAAAAAGCAACTGATGACTGTCACATACGCTGTAGTAGTGGTTTTCTATATAATTTTCAATGTCAGTCCAGTGAAAATGATTGTGTTTAAAATTACAGATTATATCAAATATATTTAATATCAGGCAAACAAATTGTGATGTGCAGCAGCAAGAATGAATAAAGTCGCAGAATACATTCAGGAATCTTTCTCCCAATTGGCAGATAATCCAGTTGTCATGAAATCATTTTAGGAGAATGGAGACACAGATGGTTTCTATATATCCTTTGGAAAAGCAAAATAGGGTAATACATACTGACTCATCCATTATCATATTAACAGCTTGCAGTCAAAGGAAAGTGTTCTCCTAAACCATAAATTACATCTTTTGGGGGGGTTAAAAAAATTCAAGCAGATTGCCATGAGCCATTAAAAGCCTGTCTGTATTTTTGGAGTACCATTTATTTTATGGAGAGCACAGCATAATGATGTAATCGAGCTACATATCGCCATGACTATACATTTTAGTTGACCAAAACCTTTAATGCTGTAGTGGAAATAATGTTTAAAAGTACTGGTATTGTACTTCTACTGCTAGCTGACATCATAAACAAAACAGAATGGAAATTAATTCAGTTAGACATTTAAGCAGCAAGGGTATTCTCAAACAGCCACATTAATACTATAACGGGCATAACGCAGTTCATGGTAAGTGGTTTTATACAGAACTGTAAACCCACAAGAGATATACAACATGACAGACTAGACACAGCAAAAAACTATTTAAAAAAAAAGCTGCCTGCATTATCATTAAGGTGAACTACACCACTGCTAACCATAAAATCTTCCTTCAGCCACTACTTTCTGTCATTTTGGAATCCACAGTAACAACTGACCTGCTCCCTTGCAATATTTATAGTTAAGGATAAACACTTATTAACATTTACACGTGAAATGCGGGTTTCCATGCGAAATTGTGCGTGAACTTTCCCATGTGTTTCATCATTTACACCAGTAAATGAGATTTACCCTATCCCTCTCTTCGGCCAGAAACCTGATTTACCCAAACGTGCATGCGCATCACCATTTCACGTGTAAATTGACCCGCATGGAAATCCCCATGATTGTAGGTGGTAACCCTTATAAATGTTACAGTAAAAGCATAGCAAAGCTTAATGAAATGATGATAAAGCATAGGTAAGCATGGTAAAGACCAGTGAAGCATGCTAAAGCATATTTAAAAACATTGCAAACCAGGGTAAACTATTGTAATTTCATGGTAAAACCATGGGAAAAGCAAGGTCAAACTAAAAATACAGTGCAAAAATACTGTGGTAAACTTTTACAAGGAATCGCACCCTTTATGAAGGGCTTCTGGATTTCAGGCTTTATTTTTTTATGGAACTAGGGGGAATTAGGGTGCAATTTGATCATATTCATATCAAATAAAAAATTAGATGCTTTGGAATAGAATAGACTTAAACTGAATATCTAGTAAAGGTACAACTGTGTGGCATGTGCAGGCATGTCCACTCATTCACTCACTCCCCCTCTCATGCTTAGTAATGGCATGACCTGTTCCCTTTACAATACATGTAACACATAAAAGAGAGACGACATAAACTGAACAGATAAAAAGTCCTGCAACAAAGCAATTGTCCGGGTCTTTACAATATATTTTTTAATTTGAAAGTAAAAATATATGAAAGCATATATATGAATATATGAATGGCAGTGTTTATATGATAGTGAAAAATAAATAAATGTCAAGAAATAAATGTCTATGTATTGATTTATGTATTAATTTGTTTAAATATTTATTATTATTTTACGTCTAACAACTATATAGGCTATCCTTCAGCATAAATAATCCTCTGAAAAATGCATGTTCCTTTTTGTCAAGTGGGGACCCAAATACCAAATCTCTTCAACTAGTATTGAGAGGATTCATACTTCCTTGCGCCAATAGGGACCACAATGACCATTACACTGACAGGACACCAACATTTTTCAGAGCTCAAGATCAATCTCAGAATGATAATGATGATGAATGATCACTTTAAAAATCTCCAAAATATAACAAATTCCCAAGAATCCTCAGCTGTCTGACTTCATCTTTCAAAATACTACTTGTCTCAACTAATCATGTAGCACTAACAGTGTAGCACAACATGCTTGCAAACTGAAGTTTATAGTTTCACCAAATCCCATGCATTTCAGACCTTTTTTTATATTTATGTTTTTTGTATGCTTTCCCTAGTTTATTTCCATGTTGACAAAACAAGTTCATTGTCATTAAAATGCGGATATCCTGTAATATACATATGCATGAATAAAACTCCCTGGGGTCTTAATTTTTTATTTTTTTTTGTGTGCGATGAGTACAACTAGTCCAATTTAAAATATCAACAAATTGTTTAATATAAATGATACATACGTAAAAATAAATGTGTTCTTTAGTATATTTCCATGTTGAATGCATTACAGTACGTAAACAAGCTTTAGCAAAATCTCAACCATAGTTTTGAACTAGTTTAGAAATCTGGTTTACATCACACTCGGTGTCAAAGACTCGGGGGCCTTACCTGCTCACACTTTTTTTCTAAATATTTTGGTAATTCTAAACAGATAACGGTCTCCCTTTCAAAAATTGGCAAAACATTTCAATAAGCAAGACATCTGATTAGTGTAGTATCCATTTACTATCAATGCAGAGTAACTGTGTGGGGTGTTTGTCCTTCTTTTAACCTCAGTTTTGTCTCTGCAATGGTGATTGCCAAGACAGTTTTCACACTTAATGATCTATGAATGCTGGTAGCCATTCTTGCAGAAACATGTTTCTTCGAGGACAATGACAAACAAATATCCCTCCAAGTTTATCTGGATTACATCTAGCAATGCACTTCTGGGACCTCTTGCTTGTTACAACTTTTGGCTTATTTTTGAAACAGGGGCAATAATCTAAATCAGGAATATTAAGGTATTTGGTAAACGAGGGTCTGGGTGGGTTAACAGGGATTAACCCCCTAGTCATTCTGTATTCATAGAAAATGGAAAGCATTTTGGGGAACGAATGCACTTGTGAGATGGTCTTCTCATTAAAACTTGATTTAAGTGGAATGTGGAAGTCTATTCAATGGATTCTTCAAGCAAGCTCACAGCCAAGTGAAGTCAGAAGATTACAATACTGAATTAATCAGAGCAACACAACCATGAGTGATTGCATACATCACAAACAGTAAATGGAAAAGAGAAGACAGATGTGTTATTTTTTGCATAAACAAACTCTTTGTTGTCTCCTTCACATCTCAGCTAATTGACATCTTTCTGTACAATATCATTGTTCAGTCTCCCCAAAATGGAAGATTATGCCAACCCTCATTTCTAAAGTGCACTGTTTATTTTGATCAGTCTCACACTATCTCTTGATTTACCGTGCTTCTCTCCCTGCCTCCAAGTCAACAATGGAGTACAGGTGCTGGTAGGCCAACCCTTATGACTTCATGTTCTTTCACTCTCTGTTTAAGAACATGTATTGATGCTTTAATATTGTTAATTAATAAATGTATGTTACACACTGTCTTGAAAAACCATCCATAGTTCTATTAGAATGCTAAGTTAATACTGTGAGAAACATATTATATATGCATATAATACTTTTAAAGCCATAAGGCAGCAAAACTGGGCAATCAGATTAAAAAAAAACAAGCATAAACATATTTTAATATAAACTAGGCTATCTTTCAAAAAATGGTAACTGTGAATAAGACAATACATAAAACTTTATATGACATACAACTCACATAATTGTAGCACATACAAACACAACACATACAAATACAATATCACTTTAATTATAGCAACTGTAGGCTAAACATTTACAGGTGTTGCGTACAGTTCTGGTAAGTAAAGGTACCTTCCAAGTTACGCATCTTGGTTTCAGTGATACCTTAAAAAAAAACCAAAAAAACAGTTAGAAGTACATTAAGAATGAAATTCAGCTTTTACATAGCCAGACCAAAATCACTCCTTAAATTCAAATAGGTCCTGAAAGCTCAAAATTAATTTAATGTTTCCCTCGTTAAAAGAAACGTGTTAAACCATCATTACAACAGTAATCACACCATGATTCATATTACATACTGACATAGGCAGTGGGTTTGTACAATTTTTGGTGGTGTCCAGCAAGGGTCAGAGTCCCACCTCCTACACCTGCTGTCCAATAAAAAAATAAAATAAAAAAAATAATGGATGGATGGATTGGAAACAGTAAAACGTTTAACAGTTTCTCTGCATAAAACCACTACTGTAAGAAAAACGTATTGTGGTTGCACTTAACTTAGACTATCTATTCTATTTTATATGTAGTATATATTAAGTAAGAAATAACCCACGACAGGGTGTGCAGTAAGACAATTCTTACTGCACGCCCTGGGTGCGTTGTTTATTTTTGAACGTTATTGAATATTGTTAAATATTAATTATATACCAGTTCAATATGAAACTCCAAAGAAGCGCAAACTATATACAGTCAGTTTTTTTTTTCAGTGTGCACAATTTACTTACAGGCTGTTTGCCAGGAATACAAGCCTGTCATCCTGCTCTGGATTCAAGGCGGCACCCTTTTTTTTGGGGGGTTGGGGGGTGTTGTTTGTTTACATTGAACTCACAAGGGGTGTACTTACATGAGCAGCAAAGAAAAGCATGCCCACTTCTTGTCTGGCAGAAATAGTGTAAATAGCAAAGCAGCATGCTCGTTGAAGTTTCGTTGATAAACTTAAATAATGTTATTAACTGTGTAACTATTGAATAAGTTATCCAGTATTTATATCGATGTATATAATGACGAATGAAATCGATCGAAAAATAGATTTTCGATTTAATCGTAGCAATCCTAGCTCACAATAATGAATTTAAATTATAGTCCCATAAATAAAGCAAAGAATAAAAGCAGTAAGTAACTAATTTATAATAATGTTTGACTGCATATAAATCTTAGGCCATGTGTAACTTTTTTTTATAAAATGATAAAGAATATTTGAAATCACTACCATATTGTACATATTTTATATTAAACAATTTATTTTTAAAAACTAGAAAATAATCAAGTCTGAAGTGTTAAACACAATCACACCTCAAACTACCCGCCGAATTGAGGCTGCTTGATTTTTTTTCCTCAGGCACTCACATGGATACTTTTCAAATGAAGCTGGATCAGGGCCTTGTTTTCAAAAGAAAGATGCAATGGGGCAGAGTAATTTTTTCAGGCTTTTGTTTTTTTCAAGCCGTGGTCAGGTCTTTTTTAAAAATTAGGCCCTCAGTCACAAGCAACAGCTCCCAAAAGCTAAGCACGCCCCCTAGTCTGACACTTAGCGGACATCTGTGAATAGAAATCTTTGTTCACAACAAAATGTATGTAAAATATAAGCTCTTAAATTGGTGGAGCGGGCCCACGTTCTTGAATGTTGGTGGACCACGGACTCATATAACTCCCCGTCTATTCATGTGTCTCAATACAACATCATAGATATAAACTACACCCTGTGGTTGAGGATGAGTGCAAATGCGAGGCGTACCCACATGTTTTTGTTTGCATTACTGTTGCCCTAAAACATTCTTTTTTTTGTGATAGTAAAACTGATACAAGCCTATATCACAAAATTGAAGGTGGATTATTTTTCTGTCTCAAACTTGTCATCTGCCCTTATTTGCATGCTATGTATTATAGGGTAATTGATAAAAAAAAAAAAAAAAAAAAAAATAAAATCACATAATTAGTTTCTAGATTATTTTCACATAATGTGTTAGTATAATTATCCAACACGTTAATTTTAGGTTCATGTCAGTCAGCCTGTCATTACACTGTCACATTACACAGTGGATTGATAACTACCCTGAATTGTTGCTGATCTGCTCTAAACTCATAGCCTTTTATAGATGTGTCAGGTTGGATTTGGGTGCTATCCAATAAACTGTTTATGTTTTATAAACTTTACAATTGTTTACGTGATACATGTGCAGTGGTTTACTCTCCACCTGAAAACAATGTGCTTCGGTAATAACATGAAACCAGTCGGTCACAGTATCAAATCCTTCAGAGCAAAATTCACAGTTTAAACCATACTAAACACTTTTAAAACTCACAACATGCTGTTGCTGTCTCCGCTTCTTATTCCTGCAATATTGTTGTATTCACACAATAACGAGTAAGAGTTCTAAGTGCTTTTTGATATCGATTATGATAAAAAAAAGTCTGAGCTTAGTAGTGAAAGTAGTCATGACAGTATTGGGAAATTTGGTATGTAACACCATGGAAAGCAAATACAATAACAGGAGTATAGTGGCACAAGTCTAAATTTCCTCAAGAACAAGTTTAGTCAATACCAGTTAGCAATCAGCTTATGTCTGACTTATCCAAACAACTTGTAGCACTTTCATTAACCCCGGAAACCGGGAGGCTGCAAACTGACAGACTGAGCTCAAGGTTGCGAAAAGTGCGAAAACAGGGTTTGAAATTAATCTGCGTCGAAGCATAGTATGTTAACAATTAAAGTAAAGATCTGCAAGGTAAAATAATCCCTGAATTAATTTATTTAATATTTTAAAAAAATATATTAATCGCTATTTATTTTTTAAATACAGCTATGGCCACAAGTGAATCACCTAGAATTTCAGGATTGAGACAAATAAAAAAAAAAAAAAATAAGTGTAACACCAAGATACTGTACAATGGTTAATTTATATCTATCTATCTATCTATCTATCTATCTATCTATCTATCTATATATATATATATATATATATATATATATATATATATATATATATATATATATATATATATATATATATATATATATATATATACAGCTCTGGAAAAAATTAAGAGACCACTGCAAAATTACACTATGTAACACAATTTTTGTTCCTGGGTAGTAAGTGTTATTTCCTAATTGCTTATGCCTCAAAAGTATAGAAAATGACTATTATTCCCCACAAACTTTGCATTTGTGACCAGGATAGTGATACTTCAAAATATCACTATTTCCAATGGGAAAACGGGCAAATGTGTGTCTTTTCGTTCACATAAAGTCAGAAAAAAAACAACATATGAATCCAAATTAACATGTATTTATACTAAAGTAATACAAAAATGACTACAAAAGATTTAGAAGTGAGTAGTTTTTCAAGAATTATGATTATACTGTATTTTTCTGCTGGAAAAAACCAATCCTCAGAGTTGGGGAACATTGTCAGAGCAGAAGGAAACAAGTTTTCTTCCAGGACAACCTTGTACTTGGCTTGATTCATGGGCCCTTCACAAAGACAAATCTGCCCGATTCCAGCCTTGCTGAAGCACCCCCAGATGAGTCCAATTTTCAGCTTTGCCCAACACCTGGTCATCTAATGGTTAGATGGAGACCTGGAGAGGCCTACAAGCCACAATGTCTCGCACCCACTGTGAAATGTGGTGGAGGATCGGTGATGATCTGGGGGTGCTTCAGCAAGGTTGGAATCGGGCAGCTTTGGCATGAATCAAGCCAAGTACAAGGTTGTCCTGGAAGAAAACTTGCTTCCTTCTGCTCTGACAATGTTCCCCAACTCTGAGGATTGTTTTTTCCAGCAGGACAATGCTCCATGCCACACAGCCAGGTCAATCAAGGTGTGGATGGAGGACCACCAGATCAAGACCCTGTCATGGCCAGCCCAATCTCCAGACCTGAACCCCATTAAAAACCTCTGGAATGTGATCAAGAGGAAGATGGATGGTCACAAGCCATCAAACAAAGCCAAGCTGCTTGAATTTTTGCGCCAGGAGAGGCATAAAGTCACCCAACATCAATGTGAAAGACTGGTGGAGAGCATGCCAAGACGCATGAAAGCTGTGCTTGAAAATCAGGGTTATTCCACCAAATATTGATTTCTGAACTCTTCCTAAGTTAAAACATTAGTATTGTGTTGTTTAAAAATGAATATGAACTTATTTTCTTTGCATTATTCGAGGTCTGACAACACTGCATCTTTTTTGTTATTTTGACCAGTTGTCATTTTCTGCAAATAAATGCTCTAAATGACAATATTTTTATTTGGAATTTGGGAGAAATGTTGTCAGTAGTTTATAGAATAAAACAAAAATGTTCATTTTACCCAAACACATACCTATAAATAGTAAAACCAGAGAAACTGATAATTTTGCAGTGGTCTCTTAATTTTTTCCAGAGCTGTATATATATATATATATATATATATATATATATATATATATATATATATATATATATATATAGATAGATAGATAGATATAAATTAACCATTGTACAGTATCTTGGTGTTACACATACATTTTCACTATACTGATCTTTCAGAACTGCCATACACTACAAAAACTGTGGGAATGCATTTTTGAATTCCATTACAATAAAATAGAGCTACAGCACAGTGCTAATGGTATCAAAGTCCTTGGTAAGTTGAGTGCTGGGGAGAGACTTCAAGTACTCCAGGTGCCGTCTGGCATCTTCCTGGTTATGCCTCACGTAATACACCACATATGAGATGACCATGGTGAACCAGCCAAACATGGTGACAAACATTGCCACATCAGTGGTCTTGTGGTGAAAATTGCAAAAGTTAATGCCTGAGTCGAGAACCTGGATCAAGGGCTTGCCCGCATATTCCTCTTGGACAGAGGTCTGGCAGCTGATCTCATTGACTGTCTCTGGATCCAGCTTCAGCTCCCGCAAAGCCTCCTGCAGGACACACTCACAGTGCCATGGGTTATTAGAGAGACGGATTTTTGCCTTAAGTTTGGAAAAGGCCTCCTTAGGTGCACTCTGGATGTGATTGTTGGAAAGGTCCAGCAAGCGGAGGCCCTCGGCCACGCCGTTGAAGGCTCCGATGTCGATGATCTCGATGGAGTTCTTTGACAAGTCCAGCTCCTGGAGATGGCTCAGATCTTTGAAGGCATTGTTTGGTATTTTGGTGATTCTGTTCGAGTCCAAGAACAAAGACACAGTATCTCCTGGCAGGTCGGTAGGGATTTCTTCCAGGTTACGGGAGGCACAATGCACAGCTATCATGCCATTTTTCTCTGCGCAGTGGCAGCTTTTGGGGCAGGTTAAAACACGCCCTACAAACACAAGCATTAACAGTAGACCCCTGTGGAGTGTTAAACCAGCCACTCTGAAGGGTTTCCTAAACAGAGCAGGCATCGGTTTATTTACCATGTCCAACCCGATTTGCATTCTTCCTCTTAATTTCTGAATGTAGTCATGTTTAAGACAGTAACAGGATGGTGATTAATGAGGGCTTTCAAATAACTTGGTGCAGCATTTGATGTTCCTGGGTGCAGGAGTTTCAGTTTTGTTACCCCATTAGTTAAAAGAGTTTCATTCGATGTTCTTACCATTTGGACAATACACAGCATGGGTATTTAATGGTGCAGAGCTGTGAAGATAAAAAAAAATATATATATATATATATATATATAATATATATATATATTATACAGTATAGACTGAAGTACCTTGCGCTATCTTTTGTGCTTGTCACAGCTATCTAAAAAAACAATTGTGTCTGATCTTTACTATACCAGACACGATCTACAGCTATGGTCGAAAGTTTTGCATCACCTAAAATTTTAGGATTGAAACATAACTTATGCTTGATACTGCAAAACTCTGCTAAAAGCCATAATAGTAGTATAGTATTTCATGTTAGATTTCGAAATGTCACAGTTCAGTATATGAAAAACTACAAAGCGATACATAATTCAATATGTTAACATAACATTATTATTAGGCAGGTTTCATGCGACTTTCTGATGCAAAATTAATTCTATAGGGCGATCCAAAACATTTGGCCATACAGTATGTGAATGAGCAGGGATGTTTTAGAAAAGCACTCTCTATGCAATTAATTGAGAAACAAAAGAGAAGGCTTTCATTCTGGAGAAGTCTACAAAAGAATATTCAACATTCCAACAAAGACAATTAGAAATGTCTGATAACGGAAGATCAAAGGGGCCCAAGTAGAATAGACTTTGGTTATAATTGTGTAAGGGGAAAACAACACTGGGAAATAACTGTTTCTGTAAGTAAATAGATCACTCTGTGATTGTTTGAGTTTTTCAAACCTATTTAATTTGCTATGATTCAAATGTATTAGGAGTAAAAATAGCAGAAGCTGGATACCCAGTTTTCTTCTTTTTATTTACGTAAATATGACTAGTCTTCCAGGTGACTGAGTTGTTCTGAAGGAAAATATGTCCTTTCCTCAACGATTTCCACTGCTGAATCTTTTAATGGATGTGGAAATCGGGTTCATTCTAGTTCAAGTGGGCCAATGGACCATGTCAAGACTTACTTATGTTCAATTTTTTTTCTTGGTGATCATGCTCTTGACCCTAGGCCCAAGGTTAAAAAGGATCAGTGATTCAGGCTTAGCATAATTTGACATCCTGTCTCCCCCTTTTGGGTAGCCAGACTTGGAAGGAAGACAGTCTGACTTTCACAAAAGTAAAGTTTATATTTTTTGACAGCTTGATTGCTTGTCTGTGCAATTGATAGTTTGAAGTTTGTTTAGGGGAGTTGTTTGTTTAAACCAACAAGCAAGACACACACACAGCAGGGTACTGAAAAACAAAACAGAACTTGAAGCTGTGGGACTGCCAAATACATTTCCATAAATTGTCATCTATAATCTTTGAGTGAACTAAATTAATTTCAGGCACATCACCTAACAATTAAAAAAAAAAAAAAAGGGAAGGCTTATTAGCTGTCATCTAAAGTAGTTATTACCAACTTCAGTTTTCAGGGATGTAAGTTTTGGTTTCAAGCAGGGCCTACATATTTATGAAGAACCTTTGCATGTTCCAGTTCCAGTGCATTTAAAATTAATCTGTGATACTGTGAGGCACAGGTCAGCACTTTTTGATTTGCTGGAATATAAAGCCTCTATAGTTAGTGGGTCTGTCTATCTGCATCTGCATTATTTTACTGTGATAACAAATAATATATATGTAACATGAGGAAACCTAGTTGGGGAAAGGAATGTGACCTGTCCTGCATCCAGTCCTGAAATGTGTTACTAACATTATTAGGTGTTAGCTATCAGGCCCAGGCTAAACACCTCCATAGTTACCAGGATCTTGTTACAATTAATTAACTGATTCAATGAACACTGACAACCTTAAGTGAGACTTATTACAGGCTGCATAACTCCTGTAATGCTTACAAGTATCATTCTTATAATCAGTACTGCAGGACATAGGATCCCTTCCACTTACTTTAGCTGTGTTTATTATACACATATCCACCAAAAGAGCAAATTTACATTGGATA
The DNA here is from genome assembly GCF_017654505.1 of Polyodon spathula. NCBI lineage: Eukaryota > Metazoa > Chordata > Actinopteri > Acipenseriformes > Polyodontidae > Polyodon > Polyodon spathula. The sequence continues at coordinate 19,598,754 of NC_054544.1, forward strand.
CAGTAAAACCTGTCATAATCGATTTACTGGTTAGAGGGGTCCCTCAGACATGTAAAAATATTTATGAGTCCTCCCTCAGCAATATGACGATTAACGTGCAACAAAATTGTTGCAACGCCCGTAAGATTATATTGTTACATTCACACACCGATTTTGTGGTTTCAATCCGTAACGCTCTTATGATAATGACATAACGATGCATCTATACTTAAATGACTAAAATCTGGGCATTATGTTTTAGCCGCGTAAACTTAGTTGTAGTCATGGCAAGTTTAAAATTCGTTAGTACATTGTATTAATTGTACGGTGTCCGTTAGCTGATCTCAACCCCTAGCATAGAATGTCCAACCGAAACTGTCCAAGACGACAGGTTCTGAATAATGGTGTATGAAACCGTCTTTGAAAGTGAAGTTTGATATTCTAGGGAACTTACGACCTGACAGGAACCCACCCTTTTTTGACAAGACGTAACCTGCATTTAATTATTATTTTGAAATAAGTCTTTATCAGAACTGACTGAAACTTCTCAAGTGTTCTCTGTGATTCAATTTTAGGCGCGCGATTTTTCAAACATTTTGACAAACAAAAGTAGAAAGTTGTTTGGTATTACACAACAAAACCTTACGTTGTTATAATAATAATAATAATAATAATAATAATAATAATAATAATAATAATAATAATAATAATAATAATTAGACTATCATAGAAGTTAGAGTTGTACCTTTAAAACATTAACTTATCTTTTGGGGAAAAAGAATCAACAAATCAAAAGGCACGTGTTTTAAGCAATAAAACATATTCTGAAAACCTACTCCTATTGTTTCATAATACACCGGGCTTGGCAATGCAATAAACGAAAGTTAACATAAACTAATCAATGTAATGCAAACATCCCATAATATGTCGTGAACATACATGTTGTAAATAATATATCGATAATAAACTTCAAAGCCGTTGCATGCCTATTTTACTAAGGCGACATTTGACATTTTCTATTACATTCTTGTTTCTAGCTGAAAAATGAACATAATATCTATATATATATATATATATATATATATATTAATATATATTATATATAACTATTCTTAATGTATGTATAATAGATATAATATATATATATAATATATATATATATATACATACACGCACCACACACACACCCTTAATTAAAAACACTATCAGTATCAGTGTACACTGTACTGTATTTTAGTCAATTAAACCTGCCAGCTGGTAGTTCGACTGCTTTCTCTTTATAACAAAAACGAGATGTAAAACAGCAATATAACTTGATTACCTCAATGCAAGTACTGGCATCTCCACTTCAGTCTTCACTTTTTGCTGCTTTGACCAGTCTCTCTTCAATGAAACATTCGCTCCCTGACCAACGTTTCGGTGTAGTATTAAACCAATCTGCAGCTGCCTCTGTGCTCATTGGCTATTCCACCGCCGGGAAGAAATCATTACTTCATTACTAATTTAATACTGACAGCGTTTCAACAACAGGGATGACGCGTCTTCGTACTGACTTATATTAATTTAAAATAGATAGAAAGCAGATAAATAGACGAACTGAAACATGCATGTGGGCGATACAGCCATACCAATATACGGTGTCCGCTGGACTCAAATGAGACAGAAGAGTAAAGGGCTTCAATATTTTATTCACGGAGCACTTCAATCTGTACTGAGTCTTCTTCTTCTTCTTCTTCTTCTTCTTCTTCTTCTTCTTATTAGTAGATTTACCGGTATTATTAATAATATATAAACTTACAGAATACAAGTCAGTGTCATTATGGGTCTGAATTATGAAGGTCTTTAGACCAAAAAAATGCAAATGAAAGGAAAATGAAATTGTTATACGAGTTGCTAACAAAACCATTTGTCATTACTCTTTAAACAAACCTTATGAGTCGCTATATTAGTAATATGACAATATGCCCACAAAATAGTGTACACATATCACTGGGAGTTTTCAAATACACATTTATATCAAATACCATGCATGTTGAATCTTCTTTTTGGTGGGTATTGCAGCCTTTACATAATAATTTGTTTTCTTATGTAAAATACAGAGTCCTTATAGGCTATGATGTAATTTCCATTACAGTCCCTCAGTAAGGCAGAAACACAACCAGAACCAGAGCACTGCAAACACTACCAGCCTACAACTAATAAAACTAATTGTTATAGATTCATGGATACATGCTAATTTATTTTCAACTGTATACTGAATTTCTCTGATGAAACTTGGCTAGGACATTCTTTAACACAAGGTACACAAGGGGTAGTGTCTCTGAATAATACATGCCCACATATGTTCATATATAACCAATTGTGATAAAACTTGGTCAGGACATTTTAGTGCAGGTTATTGAGCATATCATAATCTGGTTATATATTTTGAGGAACCTGTAAGTGTAACTAATATACTTGTTTATTTACAATTTACTTTCGCCAGTATATATATATATATATATACCTTTTCAACAAGACCCTGGAAGCTAGCAATACGTGTACAACCAGTTATAAAAACAGGCATTATATTACAATAACATCAGTTAAAAACAAACAAACATTTGTTTATTCTTAGTTTTATTAGATCTTTTATTGTTCTCTTGCCATCTATGTTTGCCATTATTCTGAGTGGTTATTATTGCAATTACTAATATATTGAGTTTTTTCATATGTCTGTGTTAAGGTTTGACTAAGAGTACAGGAGCTGCTCTTCAGGTCTACTTACCTGCCACAGTCAGATGTACTGTGGGCTAGCCGCTAGATCAACCAAAACATAAATCGCCATGCTGTGTTCATATACTGTACATTACATCATCACTGTATTGAAATCTATTTACATTTTCATGCTTGCTGTACTATGTATTCTAACACAGAACAAACTGTCAGAATGTGTACAACACATGTTATATCAGTTGGAAAAAAAAAACTAATTTTTGCATGACAAAACAAATTTGTTTTTTTTTTCAAGTGAAAAATGATTCCATAAAACTGTTGACTTACCCTGCATGTGGTCTTCATCAAACAAAACTATTTAGCCTGTTCTTGCAAATTGGTACTCTGCTATAATCTGTGGAGCAACAGTCAATTGTTTAATTAAACTCCCACAGCACTGTTCTTGTTACAATCTGTTTGAATGTAGCGTTGGGGTCCTGCAGACAAAAGTTTAAATCAGACTTTGAAGTACTATGTACAGTATTATTTAAAACAGCAAAGTGTTTCAGAAACTAGTAGCCTATAAGCTATCACTTTATTTGGTAATACTGGGATGCAATCCTTTGGGTTGTCCTTACAAAGGTACCACCAAATGGTTCTGTCAGGACACTGCATTGGTTATCATAGCATTGTTAATAAAACTATTAATAATCCTCTCCCAACACCGAAACCCTCAACCTAAGGTGAGTATCCTATACTGCAGCCATTACACATCAAAAGCAGTTCATGTTTGGCAGTGAATAAGCGTTTTTGTTACTTTAAAAAGTGAGCGGAGGTGTTGACTTCCTCAGTTGTCCTGACAGGAACATTTTGTGGTACCTTTGTAGGCTCTTCAATCCTTTGGAGTCTTCCAGAAATCCCTGGCTATCACCAGCTCACCAGTAGTTTTCTGGAGTTTTCAGCAGGGCACTCTCTTTCATGAAAGCCAGAACTATAGTGTCTCTTCCTTTACTTATTCTTCAGCGCTTGAGAGACCTCAGGCTGCTCAAATATGACATTTGTGGTCTTTAACCTGCGTTCGCTTCTCATTGGTCAGTTTCTTGAGCTACAAAGAGTGCAACCAAAACGTTTGTCATTTAATTTTAGTTTCCATGAGTATTTCTTTTAGTATTTTTAAATTCAGCACTATTCAGTGTTGGATAATTATGGATGATAACACAAAAAAACCCCCCTTTTTTCAGTGTCTTTTCTTCTATCCAAAAAAATTGCAAATGACACTTTGGGGGAAATGGCTTTGTGAATTACTCCCTTAACATCATGATCAGAAGGGATCTTAGTTTTCCATAATAAATAAAACAAAATTATCCAAAATAAATAAATAAAAAAATAAATCAGCGTTATTCCACAATTGAAATAAAAGGCTAAAGTTGAATCCTTCCCCCAACCATCAGATTATAAGACACACAAACAGTACTATTTAATAATAGCTCACCAGAGTGCCATCAATCAATAATATTGTAACAAACCGTGGTTCCCGCAGGCGTGAGTTTCTCACAGGCGATGGTGGGACACGAACAAACTATGAAGCATAGCGCCAATACTGCTGTACAAAAGAGCTGGCTCCCTTGCAGGAGTGTATATCAGGCGTATGTGTTTTCAGCTCTGACCCCTACCCTTGTGCACGCTACACTCTGCCCTGCCAGCCTCAACTGTGCCCTCAGACTTGCTCACCAGGTTACAAGCTTCTAAGTGCACGGCCAGGGTACCTGTGTCCACTCCTGACACCAATTTAGCGAACCTCAGTTCCCACAGGTACGCACATCACACAGGGCATGGCAATCCACACAGGTGGAAGGCGGGCGCAAACCTGGGACCTCTCACACTAAAGAATAGCGCCGATACCGCTGTACAAAAGAGCCAGCTCCTTTGTACAGCGGTATCAAAGCTATGCTTCAGAGTGGGAGGTTCCTGGTTTGCGTACCACCTCTGCCTGTGAGAAACTCCTGCCTGTGGGAACCACAGTATGTACATTGGTGTCAGGAAGTGGATGCAGGTACCCTGGCTGTGCACTTAGAAGCTTGTAACCTGGTGAGCAAGTTTGAGGGAGGACTTGAGGCTGGCAGGGCAGAGTGTAGCATGCGCAAGGGTAGGGGTCAGAGCTGGTAGGTGACGCAATCTGAAAAGACATAAGCCTGATATACGCTCCTGCAAGGGAGCCGGCTCTGTTGTATAGTGGTATCGGAGCTATGCTCAGCGCGAGAAGTCCCATGTTGCGTCCCACCTCGGCCTGTGAGAAACCACTGCTTGCGAGAACCAAGATCATTACAATATAAACAAAATGTACCATTTTACTTTAAACATTACAAATATGTCTGTCTACTAACAATGAAAACCAAAGAATAGCTTTCATACGAGTTTATCTTGAGTTAATCTTTGTCATCTGGATGGCTATTACCAAACTCATTGACCCAATCTTTAGGGGTGATTTGCTTTAATCATTTTCGGCATCTTTAAACAGCTTATTGAGTAGTAAAAATACACTGAAGTAAGCTGCAGCTAGGTTTCAGCATGAATGTGACGTGAGTGTAGTTTTATTGAACAAGTATTATATATGATAAGTGTATTGATTTGGTTATAAATACCAAAAAAAAAGCCTTGCATGCTTTTTTGCAATTGTTAAACTAAAAATTCTCTGACTGCATAGAAAACCTGTGTTTTTCCACCTTATTCTGCAGCAAATAGACTGTATTGAATTAGGCCCTAATGAAATTGAATGAGGCTTACCATCCAGACTATTTAACAAACTTACTATTCCATTATTACATTTCCAATTAGATTTCACGTCATGACCGTGCATTGTTTGCAAAATCTTATATTTTTTTCTAGGCTTCCCTTGCTATATTTAGGCTGTATCTCATACAGATTTTAAAGTGCATACAAAAACTACTTTATTTGCAAAATGAAAAAGCAGAATAGCTTTGCATTCTGTCACTACAGCAAATCACTGTACAAAAAACAATACAGATGACAAAGGGGGAACGTTAATGAGAAACAGATATGGCCAAGCCACAAAAAATAATATTATTTAATTTGTTTAAAAAGAAAGAATGAATAGATCTTAGTTTGTAATCAAATAGGATAAACAATTTTGACTGAAACTGTAAACCCCTTTGTTATTTGAACAGTCTGATGGCACCCTGTCTTCTTTTGTGCAGTGCTCTTCTGCTCCATCACGGTAAACAGTAAATGTGCTATACAACCCCCAGTCTCTGGTATCTCTGTATTATATGTGCTATATTTGCAGGTAAATGTATTGAATATCTTTTCAGGAGTTATCTTGATTGGTAAAGTACTGGTAATATAAACAATTTCACAGTTGCAATTCAATTATAATACAATTTTTAGCATATGGCAAAACAAAATAATCAAATTGTTGAAACAAAATTACATAATGTAGCCATAGTTATATTAATAAATAGCAGTTAGCCGCTTTTGTATTATAAAATCAATTCAGTCATTCACAAGTTATGAGTCACAAGCTTTCATAGCAACAGCCAAACAAGAATATGTTTACCAATACTTGTACAGCAAACTTGTTTACATAAAAAAATAAAAGAACCAAAATCACATTAGACAGTGGAGAACCCCTAACAACTAAAATCAATAAACATAATCATGTTTACTACACAATCCATACAGAAATAACGCTTCTGAGAGCATTCAGCTGGGGCACAGCTTGCTCATACAACAAACACAACAAGAAAATAGCAGAAACAGAAAAACACAAAAGAATCTACTGGCTTAACCATTACATGAATTGGAATCAGTTAAAAAAAAAAAAAAGGTGAAATCTCATTTATCAGGTTTACAATTTGGAAGGTTCAATAGATGAATTATGCAAACGATATATGTGATGAAAGGCTTCATTTTCACACAAGGGGAGGGGGGGGAGAAACAGATATATCATTAAATACATACAGCTGTGCATTTGGCAACCTATAACAAGAAAGAGTAGCACTGACAAGGGGTCTATTTTATTTGTTTATTTATTTAAAAGTAAACTGGGATATGAGTGGAAGAGACCAAGGCTTCAATACCAGGCAGCAGTGTCTCACAATACACACCACAGAAAACAAACAAACAAAAAAAAACAACAAAAAAAAAAAACAATAAAGCAAAAATATGATAACCCAGGTCATATCTGTTTACCAGTAGTCAGTGCGGATATCTAGTTTAACAAAAGTACAGTGGCTCTCAAAAATATTCACCCTCCTTGGGCTTTTCCACATTTTATTGTGTTACAACATGGAATTAAAATGGATTTAATTAAGAGTTTTTGCCACTGATCAACACACACACAAAAAAAAAATCTACTAATTGTTCTAAATCAATTACAAATACAAAACAGAAAATAACTGATTGCATAAGTATTCACCCAGCTTGAGTCAGAACTAATTCTGTGACTTCTAAAGACAATTGGTTGCATCAGAGCTTATTTAGGTGTGTCATAGCAAAGGGGGTTGAATACTTATGCAATCAATTATTTTCATTTTATATTTGTAATTCATTTAGAACAATTTTAGATTAAATCCATTTTGATTTCATGTTGTAACACAATAAAATGTGGAAAAGTCCAACGGGGTTGAATACTTTTGAGAACCACTGTATATTAACAACAGTGAAGTCAATTGCAGCCCTATGGTACAGAACATCACATTTTCTTGTTATATGAAGCAACATGTTATGGAATAGTTAATTACTGGCATGTAATCAGTGGTTACAAAATACCTTAAGTGGCTACTGTATTCCTAACAGTACTCTTTCATCATATGAGTCTAAATAGAAAATCTGCTGTACTCTAATGAAACAGTCCAGTCGGAATGATTCAGTGTTAATTACCCAAATATATGGAACTGATTAAGGAAGAAAGAAATCACATATCTGGAGCGTTACAAAATGACTGTGTACCATTCACCAATTTATTTGTTTTGAACAGAGGGGTGCTTAATTTCCTGCCAGAGTGTACCGCAAATAACCCTGCAGACAATTTAGCTTATCGATCCCAGCAATACAGTCACAGTATAGCCTGCACATCAAGAATTCTGGTTCTGAAAGCCTCTATCAAATAAAGGAAACACACTACAGCTTACATGGCTATTAATAGATCTAATAAATAGCTTACTGACATATTAACAAATGTGGTTAATTTTGTTTTCGTTCTTATGTGCTTTTGATGCCGTGGTAACGACACTGTTAATATGTTTGTGGTGTCATTTACTACATAGTTAATGATCTAATGATCTAGTATTCATATTCAATGTTGTAGCTGTTTCTCCTACATATTCTACTTTGTTATATTTTTGGCAAAATATACCATAAAGAAGGTTGCTAGTTTTGCATGCTCTTTTGAGCAAGCATAGAAAAGTCTAGAAAATGCTGGATTGTAGGTAAATATTCTTAGAGAGTATAAAAGGGTTAGGCACAGGATGACTGCTATCATTACCAATAAGTCAGTATGGGAAAAAGTAAAGAGCTACCGGAAGACCTTAGGCAGAAAATTATTTATTGTCATAAAGCTGGAGAAGGATACAAGAAGATTTCCAAGCATTTAAATATCCCAATTTCAACTATTGTTTCTATTTTCAAGAAGTACAACACTCCCTCGGTCTGGAAGAAAGAAGGTTCTTTCAAGGTTAATAACAATCCAAGATTGACTGCCAAAGATATTCAAAGTGAATTGACTGCAAGTGAGACTGGGGTTTCCATTTCAACCACAGGTAGAGTATTGCATGGTGAAGGTCTCAATGGTCGCAGGCCAAGCAAAAAGTCTCTTAGGAAAGCATCATAAGGACAATCGTTTAAAGTTAGCAAAACAGCATTTGAATGATGGATATGAGTTCTGGTCAAAAGTTTTGTAGAGTGATGAAACAAAAATCGAGCTATTTGGTCCCACTGATACACCATACCTACTGTCAAGCATGGAGGTGGTAATATCCTTATATGGGGCTGTTTTTCCAATGGCACAGGAAATTTAGTTCCAGTACATGGTAAAATGGATTCCATAGTATACCAAAAGATATTGGCCAATCATCGGAAACCCTCCACTACAAAATTTGGTTAAGCACAACTGGACGTTCCAACATGACAACGATCCAAAGCACACATCAAAATCTACTTCAGAATGGTTAAAGAAGAATACAATCAATGTTCTGGAATGACCTAGTCAAAGTCCCGATCTAAATCTAATTGAGAATCTTTGGTATGAGTTGAAGAAGGCTGTGCACAAGAGAAGTACTCAGAATTTGAATGAACTGGAACAATTTTGTGTTGAAGAATTGGTCCTCATCAATTAAAAAAGGTTATTGTTGCTAAAGGTGCCTCAATTAGCTATTAATGTGATTTTCCTTGTAAGGGTATGAATACGTTTGAATTAGCATTTTTGCATTTAGAGTATTTAACATTTAGATATATAAAATATATAAATATATAAAAAAAAATGCTGAAATCTATTTCTTGTAACTTTTTTTTTCCTTATCCACAAAAGCAAAACTTTTGCTACAAAAGATTTTTCCTATAATTATTTGTTTTTGAGAAATTTTTAGAAATTATAAATTTCAATTGGGGTATGTAAACTTTTGACTACTATATATAGATCATAGACTTACGACGCACGGCACTTACGACTCTTTTGCATTATTACCCTGCTTTGACTTTATGACATTGATATGGCATTTACAGCACGGCGAGGCCTGAGCCATGCGTCATGTGTACCATACCTACTGTCCGAACTGCAGTACCTGCCCTGGTCGCCCTGACTCAGTCTAGTGTTTTTTTTTGTTTTATGTTTTTTTTTTAATGCATGTATCTGTTTTTTTTTTTAAATGTATTTGATGTTAATAATATCTGATAAGAGCAACCTAAGCTGTGAACCCTGTCACATGATGAGGGGCTTAGCTTCAGGCAATTGTATTTCCTGCTAGGAGTACCACATACACACACTGAATACGTCATTGGAAAGCTCCAAGTCTGTAATGTTAATCAAGCCAGGTAGGTGTCTGAGTAATATGCACGTAATCACTGGGTATAAAGAGATAAAAAAATATTTGCTTGAGTACAACATAACAGGTCATTTTTGTAAAACTATATTATCAGGCTGAAGAGTCAGGAATGTAACCCCAATTTATAACATTGTTCCTATGGGAAAATGTGCTTTGACTTACGAAGCTTCGACTTACAACGCGACTTTCGGGAACCAATTGTGTCAAAAATGCGAGGATTGCCTGAGTTGTACCTTTAAAACCTTAACATATCTTTTGGGGGAAAAGAATCAACAAATCAAAAGGCACGTCTTTTAAGCAATAAAACATATTCTGAAAACCGCCTCCTATTGTTGCATGGTACACTGGGCTTGCAATGCAATAAACGAAAGGTAACATAAACTAATCAATGTAATGCAAACATCCCATAATATGTCCTGAACGTATATAACATATAGATAATAAACTTCAAAGCTGTTGCATATAGCCGTTGCCTATTTTACTAAGGCGACATTTGACATTTTCTATTACATTCTTGTTTCTAGCTGAAAAAAACAACAATGACCATATATTATGCGTATAATATATATATATATATATATATATATATATATATATATATATATATATATATATATATATATATATATATATATATAAAATATATATATAGTATTGTTTGGCTGGTTTTGGTGGATAATAAAATACATTTGGACCAATAGTATCGTAGTCCAATAGATGTGAACCGTATATTCAATACAGCAAGTAAAAATGAAAAACCCAGTATCTGCCCGGATGGATTTAAATTTGATTCACTGTTGATATTGTGACGTAGCAGCGGGCATCTACTGTCTGATAGAAGCCTGCTTGAGCTGAAAGCTCATTGGCTGATGATAATGAATCATTTTCTAATCTGTATTAATCAATGAGAAAGGACATGTTTGCTTAGGTTTCAAATGTTTACACCCACTATTTAAACTGTGAACATAAGTAAATGCTTAGCGTTCCAGTAATATACACACAGAACATTATTCATTGTAAGATAATGAATCACAATACACTGTGAATTTGTTTGTGTCTCTTTCTTTATTAAATATTAATGATGTTTTCATAAATATTAATTGAATGAAAACATCAGTATTAACCTGAGCCACAGCCAGCGAATGTACAAAATACAGGCTATACAGTTGCTGAAATTGTGTTACTTTATATATATCGTATAATCTTTACATTAAAACAATGCAATCATTGAATCCAATCTTAGCACTAAATGTATAATATTCCAAATGTACTCCACTATATTTTCTTTGCATTATCCGTCCCTAGATTTAGGGTTTGAATTTTAGGATTAGGTATGCAAGTCCACGCTTTGTCAAGTGCTCTCCTCATCAATTTGTGCTTTGTGTGACAGGGTAGCTGAGCAGTAACTTTCCAGACCAGGAAGTTGACAAAGAGGCAGACAGGTACTTGTGGGTTTGAAAGCGCTGGTGCGCGTATTTATTAAACAAAACTAAAAAATAAAAAGGTTATACAAATAAAAACACTGCTCACAGAGCCAAATAAAAGCTTTAAACACATAAAACAAAATAATATTGAGGTCAGGCTGGGCAGTTGCCTTCACCGATTCTCTAATCCTAGTTTTAGTTTTACTTTAGTTTTTAGACTCACTTTTTGTTTTCTTTTTGTTTCATGCTTCCCCCCTCTCTCACATACCTCCTTCCAAACACACAACCCCAAACAAAGAATTTCTCTTCCCTTATATCCCATGTGGCTGGAGCTTAATTAATCATCAATTATTCAATAAAGGCTCCTGCCACATTCTCACATATTTTTGACAGGGTGTGGTCAGGTGCAGTGAATGAAGCAGGTCCACACAATCTTTCTCCCAAAACAGTCTGCTTGTTTTAATGATAACAAAAATAATAACAAAAATACCAACACAAATAAGTCCACCCCTTTATCAGCAATGGTATTGGGGGGTACACAGCAGCTCTTCTTAATTGAAATAAAAAGTAAACAAAAACAGGACTTTGTCCGTCCCCACGTTCTCCGTGCACGCAGTGCTCTTGGTGCTGAGAAGCGTGGTGCCGTGAGTGGTGCGGTGCGGTGCGGTGCGGTGCGGTGTGCTGTGCTGTGCTGTGCAGGGACGTGCTCTGTGTTTTACCGGTCCGCGGCTCACTCCTCCTCTGCAACACAAAACACACGTAATCCAAAAACAAAACAATACAGGCTCCGGCCGTCTACTTTCATTATCAACGTAAAACTGAGGTTTTGCCGTAGCTGCTCTCCTTTGTACCCAGCAAACTCCTTCCCGCAGTCACCGCGTTGCCATGGTTTCCCTAATAGGGATGCCCCGCAGCTGACTGCAATGGAATAGTCCTGAGTACTTGCACCTTCCGGTTTCCACCTACCACGGGGGTGGCAGCTCTAGGAGGCAGCTTACCTTCCCCCTTACACAGTGCCCTTTCTAATCGGGAGGGAGATTTACAGCATCGATCCTTTCTCTCTCTATCACACAGGGATAGGAATTAATCCCATCCCTGCCAACCACCACCAACACACAAACCAAACAATGCACTGTTTACAGGCCCACCCCTGCCCTGCCACAGGGTGATGCAATTTAAAAGTCTGCATCATATCCGTTTATCTTAGGCCAAACTAAAAAAAAAATTCTCCAACTGGGCTCCAACTTGCGACACATGTAAGCAGGCCCCATTCCACCCTGATCCATATGTGCAGGTCTTTCCCAGTTTTTCCCCATTCTGGACCTCTATCTTTGAGTCTCTCACAAATCCTAAATTCAACCATTGATCCCTCACCACTTATAGCTATTTTTGGTGCCGTTCCAAGGGAAGCAGCTTTTTACAGATTGCAGTTTGACACCTTGACCTTCTCTGGCAAGACAACTGATCTTGTTTAGTTGGAAGCAAGCTCATTTGTCCACTGTTTAAAAAACATCCTGCAGTTTCTTTAGCTGGAGAAAATCAAGGTTACACTGCATGGGTCTACTGAAAAGGACTCAAACTTTCTTGGTGATTTGTATGTGACTGTTATCTCTGTTTGCATTTTAATTCTGTCTCTTTTCTGTCTCTTGCTTTTCATTATCTTTTTTAAATGAATATATACCGTGCCTATAGAAAGTCTACGCCCCTGTGACAGGACTGGAAGGAGTCCCTGTCGTAATTTGCCCTCCCGACCACCGGCAGCGCTGTGTAGGGTTGACCGTGATTGGATCAGGAGGCTGAACTCTGACCATGCAGGAAGTTCCGGGTCAGGCAGCCATCTTGGCCCAAGGTAGAACCATGCGGCCGTCGGGTCCCATCATTGCAATCAGCTGTGCTGTTCTCGTTGATTGGCTGACGTGGGGCAGCGTGCTGATTGCAGGGGTGGGACTTGGCAGTATTTAAGCAGTATGGTTTTGCCATTCGCGCTGTCTGGGCTGAACTGAAAACACATGCTGTGCTTGCTTTGTTGCTTTCATTCACTGCTGTTATTCACAGAAGCTTGAAAATCTTGGACACTGTTGGATTACTGGAGTGAGGAACCGAGGACTGGCCATTAATCTGTGAAAGGGAGCTAAGAAGCGGTGAGAGGAAACCCACCGCAGTACCACAACGAAACCCAGTGCTTCCTTTGTTGTTATTTTGTAACCGTGACATTTTTGTTTACTCTTTTTATTTCAAACCTGAGTTTACCATTGCTGGTATTCCAGGTGGTTTTCTTGTTTATTTTTTGCAATACTGGACTGTTCTATTTTTATTGTTTTTGTAAAATAAAACCCTGCCCTGATACCATTGATGATACAGGGCTCTAAGGACTAATCTCCATTTCCGGCTCCTGTGTGCTGTCATTTCTGGTCCTTCCCAAAAGCTCCACCCACTACCCTCCCACAGCCCCCTTTCACAATTGTCACCTTTTGTTGCCTTATAGCCTGTAATTAAAATGCATCAAAATAGTTTTTTTTTTCATTTATCTACACATCCTAATCATAAAATATTCTAGAAATTTTAGAAAATTATTTAAAAAATAAAAACTGAAACAGCTTGGTTGGATAAGTGTCCACCCCCCTTGTAATAGCAATCCTAAATTAGCTCAGGTGTAACTAATCACCTTCAAAATCACACACCAAGTTAAGTGGCCTCCACTTGTGTTAAATTGTAGTGATTCACATGATTTCAGGATGAGTTCAGCAGTTCCTGTACATTCCCTCTGCTGGGTATTGCATTTCAAAGCAAAGACTCAACCATGAGCACCAAGGTGCTTTCAAAAGAACTCCAGGGCAAAGTTGTTGAAAGGCACAGATCAGGGGATGGGTATAAAATAAATCAAAGGCCTTGAATATCCCTTGAAGCATGGTCAAGACAATTATTAAGAAGTGGAAGGTGTAGGCACCACCAAGACCCTGTCTAGATCAGGCCGTCCCTCCAAACTGGATGACCGAGCAAGAAGGAGACTGATCAGAGAGGCTACCAAGAGGCCATTGGCAAGTTTGTAAGAGCTACAGGCTTTTATGGCCAAGACTGGTTAAAGTGTGCATGTGACAACAATAGCCCAAGCACTCCACAAATCTGGCTTATATGGTAGGGTGGCAAGAAGGAAGCCATTACTCAAGAAAGCCCACCTTGAATCTCTTTTGAAGTATGCAAAAAAACACTCAGGAGATTCTGTAGTCATGTGGCAAAAAGTTTTGTGGTCTGACAAAACTAAAATTGAACTTTTTGGCCTAAATGTGAAGCATTATGTTTGACACAAACCCAACTCAGCGCATCACCCAAAGAACACCATCCCTACTGTGAAGCATGGTGGTGGCAGCATCATGTTATGGGGATGTTTATCACTGGCAGGGACTGGGGCACTTGTCAGGATAGAAGGGAAAATGAATGGAGCAAAGTACAGAGAAGTCCTTGAGAAAAACCTGCTGCCCTCTGCAAGAAAGCTGAAACTGAAACGGACATTCACCTTTCAGCATGACAACAACCCAAAGCACACAGCCAAAGCTACACTGGAGTGGCTAAGGAACAAAAAGATAAATGTCCTTGAGTGGCCAAGTCAGAGCCCCGACCTCAGTTTTGTATTTTTAATATATATTTTTGTTCTAAATAAAAAACTTTTTTCCCCTTAACAGTGTGGAGTATGGTGTGTAGATAAGTGGAAAAAAATCCTCATTTAAATGCATGAAACTCTGAGGCACTGACACAACAAAATGTGAAAAAAAGTTCAAGGGGATGTAGATTTTCTATAGGAACTGTAGTATTGTTATTTGTTTATCTATTTAAGAAAATGTAATTTCCTTTTTCTCTTTACACACACACACACACACACACACACACACACACACACACACACACACACACACACACACACACACACACACACACACACACACACACACACACACACACACACGTTATGTTTACCTATGCTTATGGGGACTTCTCATTGACTATCACTCTATTTGTATTTACTATTTCTAACTCCAGTCAGACAAAACTCTACACAGGGTGAAAGTCGACAACAAACTAAATATTTTGGCACTTTTAGTTTTTTTTTAAGGGCATATTTAGTTCTTAAAAAGGCGTTTTACAAAGTGGTTACGTCCCCACAACGTCGTTTTTTCAGGAGTTACTATCTTTGTGGGGACATTTTCTCAAATTTTGTCCCCACATTGATAGTAATACCAGATCACACACACACACACACACACACACACACAGATACATATATATATATATATATATATATATATATATATATATATATATATATATATATATATATATATGCATTTGTTCTTAATTTTTAAAATTTAATGAAGAAAAAATTAATTTCTTTTAAACAAATTAATTAAACAAATTACTTATATAATCATATCTTTCTTTTTTTTTACATTTTTACCCAAAATGTTTCTGAAAAAATTAGAGGCAGTACGGGCTGGACATACAACTGTGGTGCCCGTGGTGCACCATGAGGTGTGAAGATTAAATACGTGACCAGAAGTGTATTTTGTTCAGATTCTCACAGGAGATTATGGGTAAAATTCACTTTTCTTAATATCCTGGTGCACGTCAATCAGGATGTCTCATATTGCAATGATTTAAATAAATGTAGTTCTGCAGCTACGTGAAAATCCCTTCAAGCAGTGATTGATATCTCTCCACCTCAGAAGTGCTGAAGGCGATTAGACTGGAAGTCTACAATCATCTGCATCATCCCTCTATTAAGCTATTCATTAATTGTCTTTTGAAGGTCAGGCACTCAGGAAGTGTTTGTAGGGCAAGAACCAGTTTACACAGAGATTTGACCAATGCCATGTAAAATATGGAGTTTTCCATACATGGCAGACAATGCATGAAATAGGCATGTATGTTTGATGTTCAACCCCCACTAACCTGGTAATGTGTTACATCAAACATGTTTCATACAATACGATTACATTTGATATTACATTATCATTATGCAAAATATATAATGCAAGATAAATTGAAACCTACTGTATCTTCCCATGTTGTTGGTGCTTTGATTTTACCTCCTACTCACTTCCTGTCTCTTCCTTTTCATTCGGTACCTGGCTCTATAGTGTTTAACCTATAGTGTTGTGTTGGAAAAGACTACACACTGCATCACCAAAAAAGCATGCAAACAACCAAAGTTCTTTTTCAAAGTCTGAATTTTGAGCTCAAGACATGCAAACTGTTAAATTAGGAAGTGTTGAGTGGAATAAGCTACCAAGTCCATACAGTCTGTTAAAGATGTTTTTGACCTACGCTATTGATCAACGCTATTGATCACCTGTGCCACTTTTTACCGTGCTGTATTCTCCATTTCAGCACAGTTGATGTTGTATGTTCATCAAACTTTTCTCTCTTTTCAATTAAATTGGCAATTAACAAAACAAAGGTTGGTTTAGATTAGTTAACAAATACAGCCAAGTTTGTAACTTGTATATTCAGTGGAGTAACTTTGTTTTCAAAAGTGAAGGGGACAGTTTCTGTAACTGGAGCTGCATGAAGATGATTCTATCTGAAATAATAAAACATGTCATAAACAGGTATAATAAAACATTGCATCTCTTGTATATCTAATTAAAAGACCCAAATACATTCCTATGGCAACTGTTGGCACAATATTGTCATGAGTGATGAGTGGCAAATAGCTATATTAATCAGTCACTTCTTAGTCGTGGAATTACAAAGCCGTGACTTTAGTCTTCGAAGAGCACTGAAGCTTTTCTCAGATCGGAGCCTGTTTCTCAAGTTATGGCATATGGAGCTACTGGATCGGATCAACATTAGGGATCAGTGGAGCCTGATCCAGATCCGCGTAGTACAACAACTTCTCATGATCCAGCTCCAGTGATCCTGGATCCAATTCCATTTTTTTTCCCACTGACTTCTATACTGGCTAGTGATTATACGAATAAATAATTGTGGAATAAGTTTTAGTACTCCTGCAATGTGAGGGGGACATTTCCCCATCATTGAGTGAGGGGGCAAGTCCCTCATGTCCCTCGTGTAAATTATGCCTATGTATATATGAATAATAAAGCCGTATAGAATACATTTATAGCACTGCAATTGCCTGGGTATGGGTTATATCAACATTTGCAGCTCCTGTAACCCTATAATTTGAAACATTATTTTACCTTTATTGTTGACCTGAGTGTTATTTTGTTTGTCTCTTCTTATATTTGGCATATGCTTAGGTATATCTGTTAACAATGTGTTCATTTCACAAGAAGAAAAGATGCCTTTCCATCATTTTCCCTCCTCTGTACAATTGAGTACCAGTCAATTGTAATGAACTGCTACATTGCCTGATTTAAATAGTGCCGGGGTGCTGAGATTTCAATGCCGTAAACTGATATAAAAAATGACCTTTCCTTAGCCCTGAGAGCTAATCACTAGGACTGAATTATCTATTGTGTATTGGGAGGTGCATTTGTTTGTCGGGTTTAATCTGAGGTTAGATCTTGACGAGGACATTACAGTAAGGGAATTAACACAATGCAATACTCAACATAAGATGCAACACAACATATTCTATTATTCTAAATGAAGTCTGGTCATTTACATTCAGAACATGTTGTACCAGTCACAGTTCAAGGCTGTCAAACCATGTTTGTGAAGAAGAATGTGACTGTTTGGAACGTGATTAAAATGCATTCCAAATATTTTGAAGTGATGGCTACAGCATAATCAAATAAAGGGAAGGGTAATGAACCTAGTGAAGAAATCATTCTTAACTACATTTTGCATTTAGTCAGTAGCATGGCATCATACCTAATGTAGTTATATACGGACATACTAATATTATATTTTATGCATTATATTTTTAACCAAAAAGAACACTGGAATTGCTGGAATTAGTTTTGCAGACATCTAGACTGGCTTTAGTGAAATTGTATTTAGGTGACAGGGTAACTTATCCATAATGGTAGATCCCATCCCATAACCCATCTACTAATCTAAGCGTAACAGTTTTGTGTCAAAGCGTGTCCATCTTATTTGATAATTCTGACAGGAAAGAGTCCCTTTTTGACTGGAGACACCTTTAGCAGTGTCATCAGGTACTGGACATAAAATAAATAAAATACATAAAAACAAACCTTTGCACCTGGATTACAATTGTCTGTCTGTTCTTTGATCACCTGCAACTGCACACTATTGACTACTTTGCCACAGGTATACATCCGGTATTCCAGTCAGCCAGACTCAGGCTGGCATCATCCCTTCATCTTGTCTATATCCACCATTAAAATTACATGGAGGGAGTCTCTGAACAACCAAAAATACAATATCTCACAATGACCAAGATGCCATAAACTGTATGATTACACTGTTGTGATTTTTATGTATTCCATTTTTTCATTGTATTCATTCATCTTGATCTACTTTTCAAACCATATTCTCTGTAACCTTTTAGGTAGGTGTCTAATCTATCTACCTCCCTATTAATCTTTATATATATATATATATATATATATATATATATATATATATACACATACACACACACTGAGTGTACAAAACATTAGGACCACCTTCCTAATATTGAGTTGCACCTCCTTTTGCCCTCAGAATAGCCTCAATTTGTCGGGGCATGGACTCTACAAGGTGTCGAAAGCGTTCCACAGGGATGCTGGCCCATGTTGACTCCAATGCTTCTCACAATTGTGTCAAGTTTGCTGGTAGTGGATCTCTACTCCGAATAGCTCGTTCCATCTCATCCCACAGATGCTCAATTGGATTGAGATCTGGTGACTGGGCAATGCCACTGTAGTAAACTGAATTCACTGTAATGTTCGTGGAACCAATCCTGGACAATCCTAGCCTTGTGGCATGGGACATTATTCTGCTGAAAAAATCCATTAGCTGATGGATACACTGCTGCCATGAAGGGATGCACCTGATTGGCAAGGATGTTCAGATATCCTGTGGCATTCAAACATTGCTCCACTTTTATCAAGGGGCCCAATGTGTGCCATGAAAACACACCCCACACCATCACACCACCACCATCAGTCTGCAATGTTGACACGTGGCATGATGGATGAATGTACTCATGTGGTTTTCTTCATACCCTAGTCCTCCCATCAGCGTGAAACAGCAGGAACTGGGATTCATCAGACCAGGCAATGTTTTTCCAATCCTGCAGTGTCCAGTGTTTTTGTTTCTTAGCCCACTGCAACTACAGTTTCTTGTGTTTTGCTGAAAGAAGTGGAACTCTGTTAGGTCATTGGCTGTCATACCCCATTCGTGTCAAAGTACGAAGAGTTGTGCATTCTTTTATGGGTCTTTTGGCACCAATGTTGTACTGGACTGTCAGTTGACTAACTGTAGCCCGTCTGTTGCTCTGCACAATTCGTGTCAGCCTCCTTTGGCCTCTTTCATCAATGAGTCGTTTTTGACCACTGGTCTGCCGTTGGCTGGATGTCCTTTGGGTGGTGGACCATCCTTGATACACACAGGAAACTGTTGAGCGTGAAAAACCCAGCAGTGTTGCAGTTCTTAACACACTCAAACCGGCGCACCTGGCACCTACTACCATACCCCATTCAAAGGCACTTAATTATTTTGTCTTGCCCATTTACCCTCTGAATGGCACACATACACAATCCAAGGCTTAAAAATCCTTCTTTAACCTGTCTCCCCTTCATCTACACTGATTGAAGTGGATTTAACAGGTTACATCAATAAGGGATCATAGCTTTCACCTGGATTTACCTTGTCAGTCTATTTCATGGAAAGAGCAGGTGTTCCTAATGTTTTGTACACTCAGTGTATATATAATTGCACAGACTGGAATCTGCATCGTTCCCTCCAAAGTCATTGTTGCCCACAAGGTCTCTGCCAGGTTGCATTTCCTTTTTTCTCCCTCCACCCCTTCATCTTCACAGTCTGTATTAAACTAGTCTAAGGCTTCAATCTTTCTCATCCTTAAAGGCATGTGGCCTGCTGGCTACCAAAGAACAAAGATAAACAAAGAATACTATTCTACCATTCTTACTCCCACCAAACTGAATACTGGGAATAACCTTGATGTCTGTGCAAAGACTAACTAATCCGAGCAGGTACAGGTTTAAAAACCCTTTGCTATTAATCTCTGTTGTACTTACTGAGGTTAGAAAAATAAACACTGTAGATAGATAGATAGATAGATAGATAGATAGATAGATAGCTAGCTAGATAGATAGATAGATAGATAGATATTATACCTTTAAAGAAGAGACGTGTTTTGAACAAACTGAAGTGTGCTTCTCAACTAACACAACAAAAATACTTTTATCAAATTTTTTAAGAGATTGACATTTTTTTTTACATTTATAGTGCAAATTCGTTTTTTTTACCCCTGTGTTCAATCCGTTTTGAAATGTCAAGTTTTTATAATTCAGATGTTAGCTCAGCGATGTTAGATACATCAATGTGCAATCCTTAGTTCCCATTGTCAAGCTAATCGAAAGGGGCCCCATTTCAGATTTAATTAAGGGTTAACTTTTATATAATAATAATAATAATAATAATAATAATAATAATAATAATAATAATAATAATGTTCAACTGCAAATATTAACATATAATACTGGACAGAAATGATAATGTGTGAAAACATGGACTGCGATCTTTGAACAAAACATATCAGTGGCGGCTGGTGACCTTTAAGATAGGTTAAGGCACATGCCTGCAGAAATTAATGGCAGAAAGTAGGGTCTCCACCTTTAGTTTGAGAGATTAACATAGTCTCTCACATCAATCCTAATATTTGAACAAGCTCAAAACCCCATTTGGAAGTAGAAATGGGTAATCCATCAACAAATAAATGCATTACATGCACTTTGCACCATATTAAAATGATCATTACACAAAAGCTAAACAATTTAAATTCCTCCTAGCTTACAAACGCACTTGGCCAATAACACCTATAAATCAATTCCTAAAATGAAGCTAAAATAATATTCTTTATTTATTATTGCAACAAACATTGAGTCGGCCACACTGTGATTGGTCAATGCACTCTGATTTACACCTGCCACGAAACGTTCACCAACTGCAGAAACTCCATTTAAACTTTACCATTCCGCAAAAAAAGACAAAAAAAAACAAAAAAAACATAATTAATTGCAGGCATCCTGGAATAATTATGAATGTAAAAGATAATTACTAAAAAAAAATCTGAAGCAAAGAAATTCTAAGGCGAATCTCAGTAATGATTTTAAGAAATATTCAACAGTGGAAAGCTAGCTTACGTTACTTTATTGGTTCCTGTCTCTTTCTGAAGCAAACTTGACAATTACATTGTTCTAAACTCCTTTGGTTTTAAATCGCACACGATATCACTCTCTACCGATCAACACCATTCTCCATCCAACATCCCATCTTATCAACCTCACAGTCCACGAATCATCATCTAGCCATAGCCTGTAGACAATCTGAAGCTTGCCTAAGCCTAATGAAGCTATCTTTACCCTGGCAACTCGCCCTAATGGTGTATGCATTGCTTTTATTTGAACACATTGAATGTTTCCTTATGCAGAAACAGTACGTTTGAACTTTAGAAGCAATTAACTAATTCTTTACTACACTCTCATAACACATTACAACTACAACATTATGAAAAATGCAGTTGGTTGAAGTGTTAATTAGGAAAGTCTAGAGTGAAACTCTAGGTGAACGAAGAATATAAGAACATAAGAAAGGTTATAAACGAAAGGAGGCCATTCGGTCCACCTGCTCTTTTGGTTGTTAGTAGCTTATTGATCCCAGAATTTCATCAAGCAGATTCTTGAAGGATCCCAGGGTGAAAGCTTCAACAACAGTACTGGGGAGTTGGTTCCAGACCCCCACAATTCTCTGTGTAAAAAAGTGCCTTCTACTTTCTTATTAAGTTTTACTAATGCATTGTAAAGTTTTAACTTACTTCCCTTGGTTTACATCCAACACTTTTTACTATATATCTGAGCATTTTGTTGGCCTTTTTTATAGCTTTCCCACATTGTCTAGATCAGGAGTGGGCAATTTGCCCTAAATTACTTAATTGGACCAATTATTAACAATTATTGGTCTAATTAAGTAATTTAGAGCACAGTTGGAACAAAAGCCAGGAGGGATACCAGCCCTCCAGGACCAGAACTGCTCACCCTGGTTAGATGAAGACATAAACTCCTACATCTTTTTCATAGATTTGTTCTTCAATTTCAGTATCTCCCATATGGTATTTATAATGGACATTTTTATTGTCTGCGTGCAGTACCTTACACTTTTCTGTATTAAATGTCATTTGCCATCTGTCTGCCCAGTTCTGAATGCTGCCTAGATCATTTTGAATGACCTTGTTGCCTCAGTGATGCTGCTACCTATTTGAAATACTATGTGGTGTTTTTAATGATTATTGATGGCTTTTAAAATATTTGATGTAATTGGATGATTATTGATTTCTAAAGAAATACAATTTGTTAATTGTTGATACCTGATGAAGTATTATTACCTGTTCATATACCAGCTTTCTGGCTGTTAGAAATGGCATACTTTTTAAATATGTTGTTACTGTAAGAGCAATAAATACTGTTTCCTTTTAAACAAACCTTTGGGTGTAGTAAAGTCCTTGCTGCATGTATGAGTGTCTATCTGCTCTTCCAAATAAAAGAACCTTTGTGTGTGGCACTACTTTATTCTGGTTTACCTTTATAGTTGGGGGTAATTAATGAGGCATTCTAGGAGATCTCTCACCTCTATATAAAAACTAAAGTGTGGCATAGTCGGGACTACAATTATTACCTGCCGTTAACTGTAATAGTAACTCAATAAATAAGTCAATTCATTTCCCCGAATGGCTCACCTGGTAAAGGCACTTTCGTGCGGCATGAAGGGTGAGTCATACAACCAGAGATCGCAATTTCAAATCCTGGTTGTGCGTGGGGGCGCCGCATTGGCCTTGGCGATCCAGGGGTTGGGGAGGTGGGATCCGGCTTAGACGGTTTCACTTCACCGCTCTGCGGTGACCCCCACAGGCCAGGCACCAAGTGAGCTTGGGCCGGAGATTTGCTGGGCTGGTCTTTTTGCTGATTTGCTCCAGTGGCCGGTAGCCTGCAGACATCCGCTCTCAGTTCTTGGGTGTAAAAAGATGCCGATTGGCCTGTGGGATCAGAGGGTGCCCACAGAGCCTCGGGTCCTTGAGCTGTGAAGGAGCAATAATAATAATAATAATAATAATAATAATATAATAATAATTGGGCATTCCAAATTGGGAGAATCACAGGTAAAATAATTAAATAATTAAAAAAAGGAAAGCCAATTTATAATAAAAATAGTATGTTTATTCTTTTAGTAGCAGGGTGGGCTCCACTTGTGTATCCTGCTCTCCCCCCTGACCTCCTGCTGGCCCCCTGTTACAAACGTTATCTATATCATGGCAGTTGTCTCAGTTTGCATGGTAACACAAACCAGATGTCAAAATATCTAACACTTATAAGCACAAAAATAGTCCAGCATCTCATTAAGTGGATATTATAACCTGAGAAGATCCCTCAAGGCTGATTGTGAGGGCATATCTGTTTTGCGAGAATAGTAAACAAGGGAAATAATGATTTAAGCAGAACATTAGAAAATCATAGAGAGAATAGTCTTTATAAACCATACTATACACAGGGGCGGAGAGTAACCTGCCACAAGCTGAAGCAGAAACATGAACTCTTTCAACACCTTTATATAGAGGTATGAATGAGAAACTCATCCTGAGCAGAGTTTCTTAATTGCATATATATGTTAGGATCCCAACCCGAAATACAACCCCATCAGCTTTGGGTTCATTGACATTTTTAGAAAGACGAAATCGTTCATTTCTCTTCATACAGCAATGTCTTTAGTTTCATACAATATTAATTTAGTATTTCAATGGTATTCTGTTTTTAGCAGTCTTCCAATTTTGGTGCATGTTTCTGAATTTGGAATGTTTTGATATTTGTATGCTTGTTGCAGTATTTCTTGATAGTTAAACATTACTTAGCCCAAGTTTTCATTTTTTTATTTATTTGATTTCTTTATTTCCAAATTAGCTTAGTTTGACACATTCGGACAGCTTTTAGACCAGCACCATTGAATTAGTGCTGATCAGCATTATAAGAAAGTTACGTTGGCAATGGACAGTGGCAGGCTTACAAACCTGGAAATGCAGAAAGCATAAGTGGGTTGATTTGAATTACATCTGATGCACGGATGTCACAGTGGGTGTCTATCATGTGATAGAAGTCTGCTAAACCCTGGAGCTGACTTGGTTGTATGGAATCATTTTGTAGTAGTGTTTTGAATAATTAAGAACTGATGTATGATCAATGGTGGCATCAGTATTGATTCACAATGTTAAGAGGTCACACTCAATAGTCAAGACCTGTCCAGGAGAGATAACACTACTAAAATCAGCAGGGCCACCTCAGTAGCATTATTTCCACTCGCCTCAGAAGATCAGTAAACAATCTAACTGTATAGTAGTTTGTACAGTTTATCTATGTCTATTTTTTAATTTTCAGTTAATACACTGAACTATTTACAGTAATTATTACCTAGGGTAGTCTCTCTGTAAAGTTAGTTAGGACTGAATATGTAAGACATGTTGTATTTCCAACATGGCCATATGGTGCAGTTTTAGCCATTCACGATTTTGAGTTTTTCCCAAGTCATTTTTTTAATTCATGAAAGTTTATAAGGTTATCCTTCTGCCCATATAATGACATTTCACTTTTCAAGGCAGAACATCCTAAATAACAACATTATAGGCTAGGAGAACTGCAATTCCTGCATAAACCTGAAGCGACAAGGATGTGCAAGAGCTCGGAGAACAAGACATGCCACACTACAAAGCCAACAAATGTACTGTACACCTGAGATATAAAATACATTTCAAAGGAACATATCTACCCTTTCAAGCTATACACTGAACATTAGAGTGCAATACAATCCAGATGAAAGGGTCAGTATATTGGTTTGATAAAATAATGCCAGCTGTCTCAGACATGGTGCTTTTCCCTTACTTGCATGAGAGAGAGGAATATAATAGACCATAGATGTGGAATCTTACTCTGCCCAGTACCTCACATAATTGTGACCTGTCAAAGTTAAAGAATACCCGATGAAATTATAATTTTCTTTGTACAATTAGGAAGAACTAATTATCTGCTTTAAGATTGGATGATATGACTTGAGTTATAGAGGAAAACACAAGAGGCACTTTGCATTTCCATAAGGTCTACAGTGAGAAAATAATAATTAAGAATGGCAGATGCTTGCGTTTCGAGTAACACAAAACACTTGTTCAGAAAACAGTTATTTTCATGCTACATCAGTTTTTACAGCTGTTACCAGGGCCATTTCAGTATTAACAAGAAAATGCTGAATTATTTTTTAAATAAAATGATTATAGGAATGTGGCAAAGCAGTTTGCAGTGAGCAGGACTAGAGGTGATGCAGTGCTCAGTAATAACCACTCCAACAACAGATCAATGGTGAAAAACGAAGCTTTATTAATGCTTAAATAATACGACACACCAATGTGTACAGCCCAGTCAAAACCCACAGGGTTTACCCCCGAAATAATAAGGGTAAACACACTTTAAAACACCTACATGATCACCAGTCCAACAGTGAGTGCTCCGGGTGCAAGCAGTATTGTGAATACACAAAACAGTGATAACAGTGGTGCAGTGCAGTCCTGGTTTGATGCTGGCTTAGCAGCGACATCTATAATGATAAATAACAACAGTTAAATAGACAGACAATTCAACACTAAACACTCACGGTTCCTTTTTACTCAGGCCGTTGGTGTGGTGGTCCTTCTTATTTTAATACATGCAATCTCGATTCAATATCTAATTAATATTAATTTAGCATTAATTTAATATGTAATTGCATATCTATTTAATATTAATTTATGCCACGCAATATAAAGCGTTACCTACATTTCTTATGATCGAGTCAGTCAGAAAGTGCAAATGTGGTAACGTTACATTGGTAAGTAGAAATCATTATTTTGGAGATGATTATTGTGAAGAGTCTGAATGGGATTCATTTGCTCCCCAAAGCAGATTTTTATTGGGCGGTTTGTCTAGATACGGCAGCAGAGGTCCTTGTTGCCACTTGACTTGAATTTCTTTATGTTTTTTATTTTCCTTTTACAATGGCCCAACTCGTACTTGACAGGGGCCGACATAATACTCGCGACTGTTTTGACTCTGAAGATGTTTTGACTCTGAAGACGTTTTGATTCTGAAGACGTTTTGATTCTGAAGACATCCTACACTTTGTGACGCCCACGGGCCCCCTTAGGTGTGGGGCCCTAGACCTCCGCCTTGCTCGCCTCGCCCAAGGCCGGCACTGCTTCCAAGAGTAGGTTAATGAGGCCTAACTGATGACTAGTTGTGCTTCTGCAATTTTGCCATCTCTGCAGAGCAATAAAAACAACTCTATATAATATACAATGGATTTTTTAAATTTTAAACCTAATACTCAGGAAAGGTAATTTGCTGAGTTTTATGGAGTACTAGAACAAGGATCGTGTATGTGTCCTTACGGTGGTGAATTTGGTCCAAAGCACTCTCATCAATATAAAATAAAATTAAACGGCACAACTTTAAAGACAACCCAGAATAACCCAGTATAAAACCAACAAGGGTATTTAATATTAGAAAGATAACGTTAAATGAGAATGCAAAGCAGACCCTTTAGTTGTGCATTTAGTAATGCTGCTTTTCAAAACGTTCTTCTGCAGCTGTTCTCCATTAAAACAATAAACAGCTGCATTATAACTTCAAAGATAAATGCAGGTCAACCAAGACTGGACGATGGAACATGATGAAGGCAGTAACTGCACACAATACAGAGAAGCAAGTCTTAAATTATAAGACAGTTAAAAATAACTGTGACAGCTATTCATTTGATTTTTTGTCAGCAGTGACAGATAACCTGAAATGTACAAGACTGGATGTGGACTAGGACAAATAATATATAAATACACTAGTTGGCACCTAGCTTTTAATCTTTTGTTTTAATGTATTTATTCTTTGTTTAGCCGGGTAAAAAAACAAAACAAAAACAAACTGTTATTGCAGATCTCGTCTTCAGGTGTTATGCATACACACTGATAAAGTCAACAATTATAATAATGCAAAGAAGTTCAAATATAAATTTTAAATAGTGAGAAACGTATATGTTAATGATGCTGAAGGATTACACCAATTATCTGTCCATCATTGACAGTATAAAAAAAGTGACAGAATAAAAATCCAAAGCAGTATAACCACTCCCACACTGAGGGCATTCACAGCTCTATGTGTGGACAACACACTCCGCCATTAGAGGGGGGCGTATTTTAATGATCTGAACAGTTGAGGATATACATACTGCCACCATTTAACTTTATTAACCATGCTAGTATGTCCCCAGGGGTCAATTATTGCCCCATTATCAACATCAAGGTCTGTTGCAGAGCATATTTATATAGGATATTCAACTAACGTTTACTGTAGTTATTCCACGGATGGCTGAACTGACGAGCCCCCAAAGGGAGCAAGTAGGGTGCTTACAAACATTGTCATGCATTTAATGAATGTTGAAGGAGTATTCTGTTTATAAAAATATTAACCCTAAATTGCTGTAAACACTATAGCTGAATTCTCAGAATTTTATTTTCTAGATCTGTATCCATTTGTCACCTATAAAGCCATAAAGCTGATAATGTAGGAACATTGATTTGAAAGCGCTGGCTACCACAAACTTCTAACCACAGGACTCTGGTACACCCTGCAGGTGAGTTTGTTTTCAAGGGTCTTTTTTGTGGTCCAGTACTAGAGCCTCTGTGTTTATACACACATGCAAGCTATTTACTACCGTATTCCACATCCCAGTCTGAGAGGTGGTAAAGGGTATAGCATATAAATTCCCTAGTAAAACTATTGAAGGTCTAATGGCCATACCGGATTACCAGATGACGATGAGTTGTAAATGAAAGGGTTGGCTGGATATGGGCGTCCATTTTCTGTGTATCTTGGGCCATCTAGTGGAGCAGGTAAAGAAGCAGGTTTCAGAGTGCTTCTTGTCATATTTTCTAGAGCTATATTGTTATGCTATTTTTTTTTTTATTTGTTTCCTTTCATCTGTTTATTTTAAGAAATGGGACATTGTCTCATAAATTGAGTTTGTATTTTCTTCTGAATATTTAATGTAGACAATAAAAAATAAATGTAAGTTTCCTAAATAGTCAAATTCAGAACTCTACAAGGTTAAACAAATATACCAGTAACACACAAACACAGACACAGCAGTAAATTAATTTTAGAGCCATCAGTATTAAGTTTATAACCATGACGTACTGTACATAAAAAAAGAACTGGATATTTATGACTTGTCATTCAGTAAGCAAATGAGATGTTAGCATGATGGTAAAGTATATTAAAATGACTGATTTACAGTATATGGAATAACTGCTTGTGTTCTCTATATATGTACAAATGTAAGTGTAACAAACAGACGGACAGCCAGACACCCCAGTATATCCCCTGAATGTAATACACAACAACTCAGTACTAAATAATGTTAAAAGTGAGTTTCATTGGATAAGCAGTTTTCCAGGTATAAAGACAAGTCAATATGATTTTTAACTTGCCAGGTTAGGTTAACCATAAAGACATCTCATTCCATTTAGGGATTTGTGTAAAACAAATGTATATGTCACATATTTTTCCTTGTATTAACTCAATAAGGCTGAAGGCTGCACAGTATCAGTAAGCCCACACCTGTCCTATTGCTTACTGCAGAAAGCAGAACAGAAAAAGAAATAATCTTTCACAATGTAATTCATGCATACACTGGAAACCAAACCAATACAAATAAAAATAAATAATTCAAACAAGGGATAAAGAAAGTTTATTTTTCTTTTTTACAAAACAGTTAAAAGGGTGTCTAATCTCAATAATTTAAATCTAATATAGATCTGCAAGCAGCATGTCATTAAACTAAAAATAAAAACCAAACTCTGTTACAATTTCTGATAGCAGAAGATACATAAGCACATACATAACAGGTTCTTTTTTTTTTTTTTTTTTGCTGCTCTAGTACAGGAAAACAAGTGTTCATGGAAAAGTGGAACGAAATAGAGAGTGGTTACATAAATTAACTCATACCGAGTCTCATGCATCAGAACTTCATAATACAGCTTCTGAACATCACAATACATTTTGACATTAAAAGAAAGCCCTCTATGAATTCAAAGAATAAGACATGGGAAGGGCAGTTACAAAGATGTAATAGTCCAAACATTTTTTAAATATTTTCAAACCATGTGCGAAGTTCCACTATATGAATAATATTTACCGTTCTATAGACGTTGTTTCTTTGAACCAGATTCATGGCTTAATGCGATTTCTGCTAAAATTGCACATCCTGCACTGTATATGGTGTTTTGTATTGATTTGTCTGTATGGTTGAATAGAGATCGCTTCAAATTGCATTAACATGTATTGTCCCACCTTTCCCTTAACTTTGTGCTCTCTATATTATTTTCTATATATACTATATGCGTATATGAGTTTAGCACTCATGAAAGGAGAGGGACAATGGTTTCTCCTCACAGCTCTGTCACCTGAACATCTATCACGTGTATTTCAAGCAGACCGAATTGTGCGAAATTGCGTGGTGGTTTTGTGACCAATGCGCATTATAGGCTCAGCTGAGACCACCATATTTATTTCACTGATTCTGAGGTGAAAGGCAGGAGAACTAGTGCATAAACCAATATTAATAATATCAATATTAGTGAGTTTTAATCATGTTTGTAATAGTCTTTAACTAGATTTCAGTTCTGCCAGACTGAGGCTGCAAACTTGGTTAGTTCCCTTTACTCTATAGCTGTGGTTCTCAACCCTGGTCCTGAAATGACACTTTGCTTAATTTGACTTTTTTCTTAATTGTTTTCAACAGTAACACATTTCAAGTTAGTTATAATATAAGTAACTTGAACTCTGCAAATGTTTAAGAGCTGAAAACAATTAAAAAGGGTCTAGTTAAGTAATTGAGAGCTCAGTTGGAATGAAAATCAGCAGAAACAGGGGGTCCCCAGGACCAGGTTTGGGAACCACTGCTCTATAGTATAGTTTAGTACACTATTGTATTGTACATTGCAGAGTAGTACAAATTCACACTGTGCATACTATTCACTACTTTCCAAGAAAACTCAAATCACCTCTCAGAATGCCAATTCTGAACTGCATTGAAAATGATTCACATTAAAACGTAGTTTTTTTTTTGTTGAAAAGAACT
The DNA here is from genome assembly GCF_017654505.1 of Polyodon spathula. Taxonomy (NCBI): domain Eukaryota; kingdom Metazoa; phylum Chordata; class Actinopteri; order Acipenseriformes; family Polyodontidae; genus Polyodon; species Polyodon spathula. The sequence goes on from NC_054544.1 coordinate 19,629,262, forward strand.
CGGTTGGAATTCAGATCTAAGATACATACTTTACTACCTGCAGTGCAACACATTAATATGTTATTACTGATGCATGACACACACGTCATATAATTTAAAATGAATGGTCAAAATAACATTGTCCAAACTTAAAATAACTTAAGACATTTTTTTAAAATCTGAAACAATGTAGTTTCACACAATATCTGCTTCCAAACTGATGTTAAATTCCTATTAAACTACTGAAGGTGCTACATTCATTTCTCTCATTAGTTTCTTTCTCAAATCTATGAGTGAAGATAAGCTTGGGTCTGTTTCAAAGCCCACCTCATGTCACTTTACTAGCTTCACTTGACAATTTACAGCTTATACCCACTGCCTGTCAATACCAGTTCAGTGAGCACTGAGGGTAGGAAAAGAGACCAGGAAAAAAAATGTTTGAAATCTCAAACATTGTCCGTCATCAATGCAGCTTATTTGAAAAGAAAACAACATCTTATTGGTTATAAAAACAGACATCAAAAAAGAAAAACAATCATGTTCGAGAGGTAGGAAGACCAGTTTGAAAAAAAAAAAAAAGTCCAAACCTACCTCCCTGGGTTCTGGACCGAACCCTTAAACATTCCGTGGCCCTAAAACATTTGGTTCAGTCTGATTGTATAAACTATGGTACAGTATATCTATTTGGGATCATACCTGGGAACACCCTAAAGATTTCTAGATTCCTATGAAAGGATGCACTGATGTTTCCACCTTATGCATAGCTGCATCTATGCATCTGGTATCTGGGTGATCTGTGGTTTGAGAAAATTATGAATTATTATATGGCAATATTGCATCATTTTTTTAAAACCACCATTCTTTGCCAATCGCATGTCTGCAGCGCACAACACAAATAGAAAAACAGTACGGCAAAAAGGATGTTTATGCAGTGACCACTGTTGTCAATTATGGTACTAGAGTGTCAAAAAAGAGTCTTATTCAAACTATGGACAAGCAGGGATGGGGCATCTATTAATTCTGGGTATGGGAGAAGGGACACTGAACTGGGGTATTTAAATATAAGCATAGATTATTTTATATAAATAAGTAATTATCACTCAAATGCAGGACAGCAGAATACAGAGAGAACAAACTAGGTCCAATGCCATTGGCTCAGGAGGGTCAGGTGATGCAGTGAAGGATGGTGGGTAGAAATTAGAGGGTGCCCATTCCAGTGACCTCAGACGTCAGCCTAGAACAGTACAGGAGAAGGATGGAGAAAAGGAAAACATTGAAACAAAACTAAATCCTTTTGATTTTAAATTGAACTTACTCTTGTGTGATAATAACAGACTTTGTGTGCAAGGTACAATTACATGTTTGTTAAATAAATATGCATTGTAGAACCTAATCTGAAGTGTAACGGTCTTCATTTCCAGTTTTGACAGTGAACTGACAACAAATAAATGCTCAAACTACAGAAGAGTTTTAGATAAAGTACATTTTCCCTACACATATTTTATTATAATGTGCTTTAAGATGAATATGCCTATTATATTATCAAGAAAATGTCTCACATGTAAAAGAAAGCTTTTATTATAAGTAAAGTATGAGCCCCCTATACAGTAGCCTTTACATCATGGCATAAGACATATACCTTCCATGTCCTAATTTTAAGTCCCTATTCTTCTCTGATTATTAATATTTGGTGATATCTGATTTGCTGCTTTTTTAGACCACAACCATAAACCACACAAAAGATCACAACCAAAGCATATTTGCTGGTGGAACCATGGAACGCAATGCCCATTAGTTCTGCTTAATTTCCTCTGCTAACTCTTTATAGTTTAGTATTTATGAACTGAAACCAGTGAACATCAAAAGCATCTGTAGCTATTTATAACATTAGGCTATCATTTCTGAATTTGCAGGAACATGCAAACTAGTCTGACCTTATAATTAGCTACAGATGCTTTTAATGTTCAAAGATTTAACTTACCTTCCCCACTGATTTTGATTACTTCTGAACCATTAAAGAACGGATATCAAACCACCATTATAAATATAGAGACTATGTAATGGTATAGGTGTTTCAGATAAGGTTGTACAGCTTTATTAAATGCCTGCAAAATCTCATCTCAATTTTTTTGATTACCAATGTGACCAGAAGAGTGGTGGAGAGACTTGAAACTTTAAGTGGGAACATGAGAAAATAAATTGTAATTGATTGATTCAGTATTATTTTCTCGTAAACACCAATCACAACACTTTCTTCATAAGTGGTGAGAAACGGTTTTAGGTATGTGAAAAAAAAACCCCATTAATCTTAAAATGACTCTTTTGTTTAGGATTGAAATAAAGGTAGGATATTTCTCAAAGAGTTGCTTCAATAGGCATAGTGGAATAGAACAACAGGTAGGTGGTACAGTGTGGTGCAGGGGGGAGGGATGATGTTACCTTGCGTTAATGAGGTACTGGGCAAGGCTTATGCTGGCGGGGGATCCTGTAATGGAGATCTGACGTTCCGCTGAGCCTTCCATGGCATTAGCAATTTTGATCTGCGCTCCAGACATCTGACGGATCTCGTTGATTTTGGTTCCCTGGCGCCCGATTATGCAGCCTATTAACTGGAAAAAATTGCAGCGGTTCTTAAAAGGAAAAACAGGGTCCTAAAAACAAATATAACCAGGGAATCTTTTGGCAATCTGCAATTTGTTAACACCAGAAAGAAAATATTACTTTTGAATTCCAATTTAGTACGATGACTGGCCAAAACTTAAATAGTAGAGCTCTATAGCTATGTCATAAGAAATTGTTGTGTACTCAGGATTTCTGCGGCTTCAAATGGGGCTGTTCAACCAGTTAATCCCTCAACACAGTGGCTGCATTGACCAACATGCTATCAAGTCTAATGGGTGTTCCTGGAATGACAGTGTTTGCAGAAAACCACAACTCCAGTCACAAGCCGCTCATGATGGAACAGCCCACAGATATGTGCCTCGTGTTGTAATAAGCAACAGACCTGCTACAGTGGCCCATATCACAGAAACCTTCAACACTGGACATGACACTTGTTTCCACTTGAACACTGCGTCAGACCCTTTGTAGAAGTGGCCAGTCAATGTTTTACTTTATTAATGAATTTGCCATATATTATGAAGACCCGACAACTATCTATGAATTGAACTGTAATCACTATACTTTCAGATACTATGATATTGGATTAATTTTCTGTTTAACTGTTAAGACAATGGTGAAACAGTCCCTGGTTTCCGAATGTCATACTCACATCATTGGGAATGGCGAGTTCATGAGTACTGGCCTGGGGATTGGCATCCATACCTGAGCATGGGGAGCAAAGAACAGAATAAATTGTATATCAAATGGGCAGAGTGAGCCTGTAAACTGTTGTAATCAGTAAGTTAAAGAATCCAGAACAGGATCTTATATGGTCCCAAGACCTGAAAAAGTATAGCAGCATTGTGATGCAATGGAGTTCAGAAAATAGATGGGCTTTCTTGAAGAAGTGTGTTCTAGTGTTTATTAGGTTGAAAAATAAAACAAAGCTATGACTTAAAACATATTTTAAATAATAGGTGTTTTCCTGGGAAAAATAAATTAAAATCTTCTCGAAGGACCTTGAATCCTATCAAAGCAAACAATTGCACAAAGTATGATTTTTATTCTTAGAAAATATATATATATCTCCAAACTACTAGGCTGCATTGCAATAGTGGAAGTGCAATTCTCAACATAGTTTTGTGTAACAAAACTGGTACGCAGGGTATTCCATGATACCACGTTTAAAAGGTGGAAGAACCATCGTGGCACACATGGCAAAGGAACAACCGCTCAGTGTACAGGGTGTCATGCACTCAGGAGAGCATAGGTTTGCATCCTGGTTGTGCCAAGTTGCTGATCTTCACTGGGAATCCCACAAGGAGCATCAGGTCTAGCGTTCCCAGGCAGTGAGGAGTAAAAAAATGGGACTGTTTCTCCTTTTTGCACTACATTGACCCTACTGGCCAGGCATCCTGACATCAGAGCAGGTATTGCTCACTAACATTGTTGTCCAACTCCTGGATTAAAGGGGTGATTGGCTTGGCAGTGGGATCAGAGGACAACCACTGTTCTTCTGTTCTCGTGAGGTGTTGTGGGGACAGGGAGAAAAATAGTGGTAAAATAATTTGTCACTCTAAATTAGATGGACCATGGTTAAAAAATGACTTTGATTTAGTCCTTCCACATTTACCCAGCAATCTTATGAGATCCTTACCCTCATTTTCTTTCTAATTTGAAATGCCCAATTTTGAATGTCACTTCATTATTGATTTAGGAAGACTAAAGATACAGAGACAACATGTTCCCATTGCCAAGCCAACCATTTTACCTTCTGAACCTACTGAACCCTGCAGGCAAGATCCTGTAGCATGGCAAGCAAACTATCCCTAGCTAGTTTTCTTCTCTAACCTATGAGACCACTAAGGCCAAGACCGGCAAATTGGCCCAAAACAAATTCTAACCAGCGAGCTCTCGATGACATCACTTCATGTGGCAATGTCTTTCCAAGGTGAGTTCTTCCACTTTTAAGCATGGTCCTTCCAAGTCTATCCTTTTTGTAAGGACTGCGTATGTATTGGATCCTTATGGTTGGGGGATATTGAAACTGGAGAAGTTCCTAACTAAAGTCTAGGAGGAAACCCCAACCATGACCTACATAATTCTCTTTACTAAGGCAACTGGCATCCAACACCCTTTTTGAAATACATTTCAGATCCTCTGCCAGCAGGGGCTTGTAAGCACAAAGCTAATTTCTTAATCTAGGCTGATTGTGTTACACTGTATCTGGCACTTATGTCCCCAAGACACTTGGGTGATATCCCCTGTCTGAAGCAGACCCCTTTCATTAAAAGTTGACACTGATTGGACGTATAACATTTCTGGTCTCTTGCTAAATTCTTTCTTTTTATCCAAACCTGACCAATTCTCAAAAACAGGTCTCGTGCCCTCCCCTGTTCCTCAGGTCGCTATTCTCTCACTGGAACCCTCCTGTAGCAGGGATTTATAATGGCAGCAATGTGCCTTCTGACACATTCATCCAGTGTGGCAATATCGTGGTAAACATTCCATGTAACTTAATGAGCCAGCTGTACAATGAAGATTTTATATTTTTGGGGGTTTTGTGTTCACAAATTAATCACAACAATGGCTAGGGAAAATTGTCTTGTAAATCTTCTTGATAATTTTAGTAACTAACTACATTTTTATGTATTACTGCCCTGTAAATACCAAACTTGGTGCTATCCTATAGCTATCCAAATCATTAAGTAGGACATCAGCTGGATTGAAATCTTGCCATTGGGCAGGATAAGGGAGGTGTGCGTTTGCTGGGCAACAATGGATTGTGGCAACCAATGACGGCCACAGTGAAACACAGGACATGCATTTTACTATATAAAAGCAATGGCCCAAGTACAGCAAGTACTATTTTCATATAAAATTTAACACATATCTTTGAAATTGTGAACAGTTTAAATGTTATGACCTGTAGAAATATTATACCCTGTATTAGCAGCACCTGGATAAAGATGGGTAGAGAAAGTTTTGAAACTGCATTCTCCTATGAGCTATGCTGCCTCCAGCATGGCCAAGCCATAATGACATCAGTTTCAGAACTTCCAATTCAGTGGCTGTAGGTCAAGGTCTATAAGTGATTAACCAGTTGGCTTGAATAGAGATGGCTCTTGGTTACAGCTCTGTGGGTGAGGACCTAGCAGTACAAAGGAGCATGTCATTAAGGAAGGGTTCTACTGGAAAATAGGCAGTGGTCAGAGGATTTTACATCAAGGGTAGAAAAGATCACACAACAGTAAGATAAATAATAAATTGAACCCATTAATAAAAACTATTAATATAAAAAAAATACAAATAAAAATAAATAAAAACTGGCTAAAGCGGATACTGTGCTTGTAAGTGCATAAGCCCCTCACTTAAAGAAGAAAAGTTACAAATGACAAGAGGGCTTTCAGCCAATCAATGCTTGTCCGGTTCCTAGTAGCAGATTGATCCAAGAAATTCATACAGTAAGTTCTTAAAGGATTCCAGTGAATCAGCAGAAACAGCTTGGCTTTTGACTACTCCATATACCAGTCACCACTCTCTGTGTAAAAAAGTGTCTTCTGCTATTTGTTTATTAAAGCATTTAAATATTGTCAGCTCCTATTATGATTTAAAAAAAAAAAAAAAACTTAAGTAAAGGTTCTCCTATGTGTTTGTCTAGTTGCTTTTCACTGGACATTCTCTAGTGCCACAATGTACTTTTGCAATGCAGTATTCCAAGTGTGAATATTCTGAATTCAGAGTTTTTGTTGATTAGTTAATAGACAAAGAGAAGGAGAAGTGATACTTTTTATTGGACTAACTAAATAATAATTATCAATTATTCACAAGTTATCATTAAGTTATATTTTTGTGATGATGGCCTTTCTCTTTTACACAGACAGATGTTTAGGAGTGATCTATGATCCTTACTTCTTTTTTGCATTTATCATTCCTGTACTTTGACTTTTTGTAGTGTGCTTTGCAATTATATGAAATGATGCACTACCAATTATGAACTGTTCTACAAACAGCAACGTCTTGGTCCTAAATGGCATTTGGAAAGTTGATATGAAAGAGCCAACTGGTGCCCAGGCTACATACCTCCTGGCACCATTAGGATAAAAGACCAAAGGCCCCCAAAAAATAGAACAACCGGATATAACTCAAGATCTAGAGACCAACCACCAGGGTACAGTGCACATATCAACAAAAACAACAAGATAACAGAGAAAGAAACTCTACAGGTACAAAGAGAAGGAATTCCATAAAGGGCTTCTTGGGTACGTACCAGGGAAAGCAGGGGTGGTCTGTCCAAGGGGAGTAAAAGGGGTTTGCTGCATAGCCAACTGGTGGAGCTTGGTCAACTGCTGAAGGGGTAGGAGGGACATTAGAACTAAGAGGTTATTTTTATATAGCACAGGTCACACCAAATCAAGAACAAAACTTGAATTAGAAAATAACAAGGTGGCCATGATGCATCATGGCAAAACACAAAGGAAAAACTACGATAGGACTTGGCCTGTCCCACATGATCTGATATACAGTGTGTTTTTGGGTCATCTTCATTCTGAGAAGCTTGTGACAAAACACCTAGAAGCAGCCACAGCTGGCACGACCAGCATGCTCAGAATAGAAGAGAAAAAAATATTGCACTTCAATACTGCAGCAGTGTCTGTGTGTGTATGCTACAAGAAATCAAACACTTTATTATTTTACTTTTTCACCCAAAGTAGCACTTTTGATTCTGATCTACTGTGTTAAGGCCATCATAATCAGAAACATCACAGTACAAATAGAAAAAAGATTTCTTATAATGACCACATACATAGCTGCCTAACAACAGTTTTGAAGGTTTTTTAGATATCTTCTGAGTGTGAGTGTGAGTGTATATATATATATATATATATATATATATATATATATATATATATATATATATATATATATACACACACATACACACAATATAAGCGACCATGCTAACAGTATTCACATTCCTATGTTTATACCTCATACTTGATGTCTTATATTAGTATTAGGAGATGTTCCGTTTACCAGCACCCACACCAGCATTGACATGGGGAGGAGACCTCCACTGACAGAGCCTACTGAACATACCTAGGATCAGCAGTTAGTTTTGAGTTCCTCTAAAATCAAATATAACAATATTCATAGATGTTGTTGGATCCTATTTTGTTGGCAGCCATCTTGAGAAGGCACTGCGTACCTGTCTTGCATTTGGTGTTTATGTTTGATCCATACTCATAACTGTTATATTCACACATTGAAAAAAAGACAGCATCATGTTACATGATTTCTTACCTTGGCTTCATACGACTGAACCAATCAATAATGATACAAAAACTTTGAATCAAAATATTTCCAGACATGATTAGTCCATGAGTCTTGAACTTAAAGCTCTGCTTTTAAAGTACATGGTGCTGACAAAATAATTCCAGTTAATCTTACCCAACATATATTACTATACACTTGTAGGTCTCAGATTTTCCTATACAAACCCCCCCCCCAAAAAAAAAAACAAAACACACACATTGTGATAATGGTGAATTAGATTTTTTAATGATAATTTATTTGAAGCTGTTGGAGAAGAATATTTATGTAACACTCTGTGCAGATACTTCAATGCCGTGCTTCCTATCAGCTGTGAAAAGCAGTGATTGCCACTCAAATGCAAGCCAGTGCATCTAGCTTCGGGCAGTCTGAGTTCTTTTAAATAAATAAATGCTGTTACTTCAACGGTAAGTGTAGAATGGAAAAGAGAGCAAGACACATTTGCCACTTTTAAAGTTTATAAATGCTTTGACAAAAAATAAACTATTACAAATCAAATACCTGCTTAAAATAATGTGTGCCCCTTCCATAGCTACAAAGTGGTGGCAACACAAATCAAATAAGATTTACACGATTACTTTGTTTCCTATGTGCACTTTAATAGCGCTGATTACAAATGAACAGTGGCCCTTCAGAATTTACAACACTGTAAATTGTGAAAAATAAACAGAAAATAATTTGGCATCTTGCTGAAACTGATATGGAAAAATTCAGAAGTACACTTACTATTTTTATTTGTAAATGTATTTATTCACTTTTACAAACAGGCCAAGTCCTATGAATATTATTTTAATAGGGAAGTATAGGTTCAAAGTACAGTTTCAGATTGACTGATAGTAATATGGCAAATTACATATCAGATGTTTTATTAATATTATTAGTTAATATTAATACTCATTAATATAATAAGCATGCAGACTCTGTTAAACATAGCAGAGGGTGAAATAAGAATAGTAACTCACATCTGGATGTGGAATGGCATACTGTCCCTGAATTGTGAAGGCCTGTATAGGAAAACAAAAAGTTTACATTAGAATAGTAAATGTGATAAACAATCACACTTAAAAATCTACCAACAGTCTCTTTGTCCATTTACATTGAACTTTTGTCATGAATGATCCTATAGGAGTCACATAACCTGCTAGTTGATATTATGAGGCTTTTTTTGTTTTGGATGATATACTCCAGAATGTTGAAATTGCCCCATTCTGAAGGAGGTGGATCATTGAAATTGGCAGCAATTCAATGTCCTAATGTGTGTTTTCAGTTTACTCCAAAAATGTAATTTCTGAAAGAACAAAGAAAACCAAAGAGAAACAAGTTGTTGTTTCCTATATTTAATTATTCTTGTGATAATATTACACAACATTAAAAAGCAGAATTCAGCTACTATAATAAGGTGCCAAGGTAATCCAGTGTTAAATAGGGAGTGTCATATCTATCTATCTATCTATCTATCTATCTATCTATATAAAGAAGAGACATGCAAAAAGTACCAGAATGCATTAGGATGCGTCCCAGTGACCCTGGAGTTACTACACGAGCTAGCTATGACTTTTACAGCAGCTCATATGTCCTTTTTGAGACGTCTAACGCTTTTAGATGTTTTTGAGAACAGGAGTGGAGCTTCTTGCAGAGCTTCTTGCATTTTCTCACAGAATTCTCACTTTAACGTCATGTTTCGGCAAGATTCAATATGACCATATTTACTTCCAATTCATAAATCTTTTATATTGGCAGTTTTCAATAAACTCATACATAGACATCATACATTAACGCAATGAAAGGTAAACTGTTACATAATACAGAGTACATTCCAAAATTTGTAGCCATTAAAGATTAAATGAGATTGAGAATAGTAGAGGCGTTACAGTGTATACTGTTTCAAATAGCTGTGAAATGTCCATCTCACTGCATGGTTTAATTTTACATTCTCATTTTGATGATCATTACAATACTGATGTAACTGGCTAAGGGTAAACGTAGCAATGTACAGTAAGATGAGTATATAAGAAAATGCCTTCAATTGTAAAGAGTACACTAATGGTAACCAGTGTACAACCTATACATTGTTTGTAATGAACTGGCTGAGCAGGATCCAAAATATAGTATACCCTTCAATCTTTATCAACCTTTTCTAAAATCGAACTATAATTTTTTATTAAATAATTGTAAATTTAAGAGAATATTATATATATCTTATATATATATTATATATAATATATATATAATATATATGATATATATATAGTTTTCAGTTCAGTTTAAACCCTCAAATTACCCAAAAAGTAATAATAATTTAAATAAATAAATAGCTCTCATGCTTTGTGAACAGCAGTTGGCAGTGAAAGCAATCAAGATTCATTATGGAAATGCTTTGCTATGAGAAGTGGGATGCAAACACAAAACCATCTGATTTTGGCCAAAATATTTTGAAATGTGTCATTTATCTTTATTATTATACTATATAAAATGTTTTACTGTAGGACTAAAGAGATCAATTGATCTAAATAGAGGCTCTAATTATTACTACTATTTAAATTAAAATTGATTTCCACTCTGGTATTTCTCATGCTTGTAAAGGTAAAAAATAAACATGTTTATATAGTATTTATTGTTATAGTCTGTTCAACAGAACTTGACCTAGGCAAACTTGATTATAATTATATTAAATGTCTTTACTAGTTTTTATTTGAAAACAAATTGCTTAAAATCTAGATTTTTCTACAGTGAAGATCACAAGTTGAAGCTGATACATTACAGTAGAATGTATACAGATATATATATTATATATATATATATATATATATATATATATATATATATATATAACATTTGCAACGTTGAGGATACATAAGACTTTGTATCGCCCACATAGGAGATATAAAAGTCCTACATGGGAGTATGACAGAGAAAGAATGAACCTGAGTTAAAATCTCCCTCCCGACCTGTTAGGGCGTTGTGTAAAGGGAACAGAGTGCCCTGGACTGGATAGTCTGGCAAGTCAGTCCAGGGAAAGGTGGAGGTAGTCCATCTAGAGTGGGGGCGGAGTCACAGTATACTAAGTCATCGTCCCAGACGGGAAGCGATGTGGCGATCACGCATTGGAGGAAAACAATTGCACTCGCTAACCAAGGTGACAATGTGAACTGTTCCTTTTGCTATGGTTATGGAAGAACCACTGAAGGACTGTATATGTACCGTGAGTGTTTTGTGTTTGTTTTGTTAACTGTACTGTTTGTCTTTTATAGATGACTAACACTTCCGGGAGCCAGCACCCAACCAGGACTTCACTGCACTTGTACTCACTGAATGAACTGTATTGCAGCGCTTGCACTTCAGCACTCAGTCTGGACTTGTGATCGTGTTTGTTTAAATACCGTGTCTATTATTTCAGGACTGAACCTCATGTTTACTTAACTGAGCAATACGCATCGTTGTGTATTGCCAGTCCCCCATTACTTTACTGTTGTCAAGTGACACTGGAATTACAAATAAAGCACCATTTCACAAATACTTTGTCATTGTCTTGAGCACTGCATCACCTCTAAATCTGCGCACTTCAAACCACTTTGCCACGAGGAGATATAAAAGTCCTACATAGGAGATACTTTTAGGATGCTTCTGTAGATTACAAATAAAGCAAATGAACACATACTGTAATGTATAGGTTTGATTTAAAAATACTCTTATTCTAAACAAGTCCGTACATATATAACCTTTTTTATGCATAAGTTAATACTGCAAGTCATGTGTACTCTTATATTGTGTAAGATCTAGTGCAGTTTAAGCAAAGTTAACTTATTATGGATCACGATTATATAATGATGTGTATAAATCAAATATTATACATTCTCAATATATATTATGTTTATTAGTGTGGGAAAAAGTAAACTGAATCTACAAATTGTAATGAAAAAACAGTTATGCTCCATTGAACTGTAACTAACAAGACTAGAAAATGAAAATGGTGTCTATTGTTGACCACAGGCTTTGGAACAAGAATTGTATTTGCTTTCCAATACTGATATCTGGACTAATAAAGGCATGAGGTAAATTGTTATTAGACTGTATGTGTGTGTAATGCGAGTCTTGAGCAAAGTCCTGTGCAGAGTCTTTCACTGAAATGTATCCAAATAGGCCTGTGTAGTTACCATGTTTTGTGCTAATGCAATTGAGAGGTAAGATGTTTTCAAATCCTTGAGTCTCATTAATTTAAGTTAAAAGAGGAAATCATGCACAATAAAAATAAAAGGGATATGCTTCTTTAAAATGGGTTGGCATGCAATGAGAAAGTATGAATAGAAGGCTTCAAGAGTTGCTTGTGATTCTGAAACAACCACTAACTTCAGAATAAAGCTAAGCTAAGCTTTTTCCCTTTCAACTGCAAAGAAATTGCATTTTTTTTTAAAAAAGGGTTTAATTGACATTTACATTTAAATATTTAAAATTCTGATTTTCAAGAGGGTCCTAAATAACAGCATTTTTTTTTGCTACATAATTATATCAGTGTGCCAATTGTCTTAAACATCTCATTAGGATGGTGAGCTTTAAGCAGATCTTTTTTTTTATCATAGTTTATCGGTTTTACCAATGTTTTCCAACCCAATTTGAAATGCAAATTCGAACCTAGCCCCACAGCTGCAATCCACTAAGCTGAAGGAGGGACAATCAGACAACCTTCATTCCCACTGTCAAGCTAATCATCTAATTTCACATGGCAAGTCTTAACCATGGATGATAGGAGACAAGGGCCAAGCCAGGGAAACCTCAGCTGGACTAGTAGCGGTTGCTGAAGCTCAATGAGGTGAACTTAGCCTAGCAGGCTTTCCTCCCCAGCCCACTGATGCTCAAAAATCGGTAACTCAACACAAGCTGGATTCACAGGGCAAGCTCCTGATGCTACGACTCACCCTGCACACCAGCATGGTAGTGTCTTTACTGGATGAGCCACTGGGATCCTATGCATATTTTCATAAAAGTAGAATTGTTGGTAACCCTGCCTACTGCTTGTTTAATCTTAAAGCCTTTCATGCAAGCTTCCCCCTTTGTCTGTCCCACCCTGAAGCTTCTCTCTGTCTCTTGGGCTGTGAGCATGCAAGTGAGAAGGTGAGAAAACCTGAATGAACTAACAGGCAGTGGCTGGTGCTGCAGTAAAAGGCTGAGGTTGGCTGCGGACGCCGCCAGCGGGTCGGCTCTTACCTGGCCACCTGAAAAAATGACGGGGGTGGAGGCGGGCTTTGGGCGGTAGGGGATGGTGGCACCTTTCGGTGGGGACTAGGAGAGGAGAACAGGGAGCGGTAGAGACAGCATTAAAAACAGGATTCTTGGGAAGAAAATAAAGAAACAGACAAGAACAAAACCATATACAGTATGTATGACAAGGACAATTCTGTCAGGGCAAGTTTTTTTTTACATTATAACTATGGCACTGCTGTCCTAATAGCAGCTTTTTAAAAACCTATGAGAACAGTGTGCAATTATTTGAACACAACAGAAAATGACTAAAAAACATGAATCATCTTTCATAGTTGTTGTGTGTTTTGCTATGTGATACTACAGAAATAGCGGCCCCATTAATTTAAATTACTTGGCTAGCTATATATAGCTATATTTATAGCTTTACTTCAGAAATGTAGATTAATTGTTTGAGGTTATGAATGGGATAACATACTGGAAGTTCACCGCTATACTCTACCTCCAACATGACCACACATATCTGTTTAACACACTGAATGATGGCGTCGGGGGTTCCAGAGATTGTCACAGCGCGCTCGGTCGAATTGGGTAACATGTCCCCTGCCACCTGAACTTGGGCTCCTGTTGACTAAAGAAAGAAGACAGAGAAACTGTGAAGAATATATGTCCTTTCAAAAAACAGTTCTTAGTTTTGTCAAGTAAATGTTTATATAAGGCAAATATATTCTGTATACTCATTTTACACTTTCATAGGACAGAAAAAGAAAATTGTGAAAATAAATTGACTTATTTAGGAGTTCCCCAATAACAAAATAGCCATTAAATCACATGGTGCATTAATGTAGCAATATACTGTATGCTTCTTTGAGAGTGTGAGACTGTGAAAGATGCTTGCCGCACAGGATCGCCTCGGGTTCTTTTTCAGCACTACTGACTGATGCAAACACCAAAGAATTGATTTTTAAACGTGCAGTAGCGCACTTTTTATTCTGAACACAAATAAAAATAAACAAAACAAAAGCCTAGCTCCACTTTGGAGGGCTGACTACACATGGCAGGAACCTAGCTAAATAAACAGGACAGCTGAGCTGTTTAACTGTTAAAATGAACACACACAGTTACAAAACAAAAAGGTTCTCACAGTACCTTTTAAATGACACACAGTCAGGCTCTTCACACAGCAGCCTCTAGCAGACTGATTGCTCTCCTTAAATATTGGCAGTTGGCTCTAATTTACAATAATGAGCCAACTGCCAAAACAATAAAAGCAATTAACAAATATTAATACAACGAAGGCTTTTCAGCCTATGACCTTCTGAGCTGTGTAGTCATGTGCTCCCAGGACTACACTTTCTCACACATACAGTCCTATTCACTGATTGGGTTTAATACACATTAATCTATGTGGAAGACAGCCATTAAGACAACAGGATAGCCATTTAAAGTATCAATATCACCTACCTCTCTAATTTCCTTTATTTTGGATCCTCCTTTCCCAATCAATGATCCGCACTGACTGGCAGGCACCACCAATCGAAGCGTCACGGGAGGTTTGCTGGTAGCAGGGCTGTTACTCATTGAGTTAATGATGTCCTAAAAAGCAGTGGTAATGCATTACAACAGGTTGATTCGCCCCAAGGGGCTGCCTTTAATAGGTCTGACCTGGTGCACTATTTGGTTGTCCAAACCAACAGCTGTGGAAACTGAATTTACACAAAATTTAAAAGTAACGTAAATATATAGACTATCCACTTCATAAGGACCTGTACCTAATGTCAGGTAATCCCAGTGTTTGCTCGGATAAACAGCCTTGACGTGGCGTGGTGTCTCACAAAGTGCTGGGGTGTATCAAGGGATGTTAATCAATTTAGTCATTAATATTTCAGATTTGACATGTTTGGATGACTTGGAGCAGCCTACTAAAATGACTGTCCTTACACAATTTCACTGCATCACAGGATAGTGGACAGATTACATACAGCAGCACCCCCCACCCCACCCATGGGGGTGGAGTCAATACCCCCACCCCACCTGCCCCCACCTCTTTATTGTTGAAAATATAATATCTTCTAAAATACAAAGCTGCAGTAATACAAATAATAGACACACCTCTTCAAACTTGTAAGCAATCATTGCGAAGGCCTTAAATATTGCATCAGTGGGGCCAGTGATAGTGACGATTCTCTCCGGACAGTTTCCTTCAGAGATGTTGATCCGTGCTCCACTCTAAACAACAATACACACAAATACAATGCCTTTTTAAAAATACCCTATCTGATAAATATAGTTTAAGGATCTGTTATAAAAATTAAAAAAAAGATCTATAAATGTGTTATAAACAATGTTATAATCACAATTAGACAGTTATGGTACTAAACGTCAATAGAGTTGTACAAGAAAGTAACTAAGGCATTTATAAGAAACCTGATATGTACTTTATAAAGTGACAGGAAGTGAATTGATCTCTATTTTGTAAAAAAAAAAAGAAAAGAAAAAAAGAAGAATGTATATAATATTTAATATAAATTTATGCAATTAAAAAGTAATTATGTTACTTGAACACAATTGTAACTATTTACAGTAACGTATAACTTTGAAAAAAATGAGATGTAATATGTTACCAATTTTGTTATCTCTCTGAAAAAGGATCCATTAAAGTTACTGAAACATCTAATCAGATTACAGTAACGTGTTACATGTAAGGCATTACTTACCAACACCGACTGTAACATACTGTACATATGCTTATAAAAAAATGCTTATAAAAAATATAACTAAGACGTTAAATAACTGAGTGAATGATGTTCATTGCCTGGGGTTATAATAAGCAAATCAAATACAAAATTACACAATGCATTTTAGTAAATCTATCTTCCATACAGGCTGGTATATTTATCCAAACCAAAACAATGGTTGTATAGTGTGTCTGATCTGCCCACTTACCCAAAGGAAAAGATTGTCCCCCAGCTGTTGACACTAGAGGACATAATCTCCCACTTAACTGAATGCCTGTTTATACAAACTTTTCCCTTGGAGCAGTCTGAATAAAAGGGCTACAGGAGTTTCTACTGTAGATGTACCATACCAGCGGGACATATTTGATTATACATTTAGAAAAGAAAAATCACATGACTTGGTGCTGAGCCGCACAGTCAGATTAACATTGACAAAACTTACAAATCATTCTGGATTCGAGAACAGACAGGCTGTGGATTGTATTGCTCCATTCATTTCAATAGGGATTTGGTTGGGTCCCAAATATACCAGCGTACAGGTAGATTGGCTGGATTAGACAGGTTTTACTGTATTATGTTTTATAACAGCTTTTTTTATTTACAGTAAAACACATATTCTAGTGAGAATACTCACCTCTTCACGCATTTTCTTTACTGTTTCTCCTTTCTAGAAAGATACAAAATAAATACAGCAAATCCAGTTTACTTTCATTTTGAGCTGACAAAATAACAGATACTATAAGATAACTGCAATAAAAGGTCTAATGGAATTGTATACCTTTTCTTAAATCATAGATGATATTTGTGAGGTTGTGGGGTTCAATAAACCCACAGTTAATTATGGAGAAATGTGACCCCACCTTTTAGGGAGTTATATAGGTGTGACTGCTGCTAGTACAGTTCTGAAAGCAATATGAAGGTAAGCTTAAAGAAATAGCTTCATAAGAACTACTCTCTATTAAAGTTGATATTAATAGCTTCTTACACTGAGCATTATACATACCTTGCCAATAATACTTCCAACTTCCTGCAATGAAAAAAGAGAACATGTATTATTCTGTCCTGTTACATAACTAAGCTGCAATTTTACACATTAAATAATGTCCTCTTACTACTGCATTAACACAGTTCAGGCATAAACTAATGTGTCGAGTGGGTTCCTAAGCTGTGCCTGTTTCCGTTAGGGTAGAAAGGGAGTGATATGTCTTTGGGTGTTTTAATATCTCCAACTCTACCTCCAAGCTGTTCCAAAATGAATGCTCAAGAAAGGTAATACTATATACATCCCAGAACAATTGTGGTTTCAAAAGAATTAAGCAGACCAAGGCAAAAACAGTTTTTACTAGTAAAAGTCCAGCACTTCCTTGGGTTACTTCCTGGAGAGTAAAATTGTCCTCAAATTGTCCCCACCCTTTCAATGTCTTTTTTTTTCCCCAGTGTGAGGAGTCAAAGGGATTTCGGTCTGTGATTCAGCCTCCCGACAGTAGATGGCATCAAACCAACTCGGGACTTCCCTTACCAAGATCTCGTGACCATGGCAAAAGTCATCTTTTTGAGGGGCGGCACCTTGGTGAGGGGTGGAAGTACGAGTATGTAAATTCCAGCCACTGGAGTCAAGTGAAGGATAAGGACACTTGTCAGTTGGGGATTGGTGTTCCACTGACTACAGAGGTGGGACATTACTTACTAAAGGGAACATATTACTGTGTTCGGGGTTGGTCCGAAAGTAAAATAGGAGGAGTAACGGGTGGAGGGAGAGACTAGTTTGATGCAGCGGGATTTTTTAAAAAAACACTAACATTTCTTTTGTCTTTTTTTGTTTATGTATGGTTCGCCACGAAGACAGTTAAAGACGAGTTCTCACGGTCTGTTTTGGATTTCACCCCTGCACTCCTTCCCTCACACCATTTTGTTTTCTTTTGTTATTTAATTATTTTGTTGTATATAGATAATAAAAATAAATTATTTTATTTCTGTACACATAAATTACTGTCTGGACATTCCATTTAATACACTCTCGCCTCACACGTAGTGTCAGAAGTGAAAATGGATCCAACTACAGTTTTGGCAATGTTTAGGGAGCAGGAGGAGAAGCGAGAGGAGAGAGAGACACGGCACCAGGAACAGCTCGCCCAGTTCTTTGGACAGCTGGTGGAAAAACTATCAATATCAACATCAGAGAGAGCGGTTGCCCGGATGTTTGCAGCTCAGCCAAAACTTCAGAAGATGACCTCGGAAGATGATCCCGAGGCTTTCTTGATTACTTTTGAGAGAGTGGCAGAGGCTGCAGAGTGGCCTAGGGAACACTGGGCCATGAAATTGGCACCCTGCCTGACAGGGGAAGCTCAGGCAGCGTATTGAGCCCTGACGGCCATGAATGCAGGGGACTATGTTAAAGTAAAAGAAGCCATTCTCTCACACCTCGGGATCACGGAGGAAACATACTGGCGCCGTTTTCGGGAATACCAGCTGTCCAAGGGGATGTGGAAACGGGTTGCAGGACAATATCTTTTAGATCAGTGCACCCGGTGGCTGCGGCCAAAAGAACATACACCCCAAGAACTGGTGCAGAAAATAGTTATAGAACAGTTCGCGTCTATACTACCGCCAGGGAATCGAGAGTGAATTAAGAGGAATCGACCTACCACTCTCGAGGATGCCATCCTCCTGGCGAAGACCTACGAAGACGCGAACGAAGGCGCTGGGTCAGACCCCACTCCTGCCCCTAAACTAACTCGGACCAACCAACCAATGAAGCCTAGAGGGGGTAACCAGACCTTCAGACCATGGAGGTCGAGGTTAGCCCCATCCTGGGCGAGAGAGAATCCCCCTAACTTGCCGGTCGCGGACTCGCAGGACAGATTAACTCCGTTGATGCCTCCTAACCAAGTGTGCTACCGATGTAATGAGCCTGGACACATTGCCAGGAATTGTCCAGTAATGAAGGTGGACCTGGGGACAAGATCCTGGTCAGCAGTAACAGGTAGGAACACTGGGGAATGTCGGGAGGGCCCTTATCAGTTAAGAGTACAGGTCGGGGGAAAGAGTACTTACGCATTTGCGGACTCTGGGTGTGCACAAATATTGATTCGGCAAGCTCTCTTGGATGGGGTAGCCTGGGAGCAACAGGGTAAAGTGGCTATCTCCTGTATTCATAGAGAAACTCGGGTTTATCCCACCACAAAAGTTAGACTTATTGTAGGTGATTATTCAGCTTACGTTAAAGTGGCTGTAGTGCAATGTTTACCATACCCTGTTCTCCTGGGAAGAGACTGGCCGTTTTTTGATCGTATTTTAGGTTGGGAAATGGTCTTAGTTTCTACCAGGGGACAATTAAAGCAACAGGAGAAAACAATTGGCGAGATTTTTCCGTTGCAATCCGATCTGTTTAACCCTAAAATCCGCCCAAGAAAAACAAAAAGAGAGCGTCGGGTGGAAAAATATGAGGGAACTCTGAGACGACAAGGGGAGGGGTCTGACACAAAAGTAAACCAATCGCTTAAACGGCAAGGAAAGGGAGTAGGTATTCAGTGTAACCGGGGCTGCGAGGTTACTGAGGTGGAAGGTCATGTAATAAAAGACACTCCTCTCTGTGTACCTAACCATTGGGACCGAGATATTGACTTGGGATATGAACAACAAAATGATCCCACGTTACAGTATGCTTGGAAACAGGTTAGATATATCGAGGGGAAGGATATGCAGGAAGGACAACCGGTGGTATTTCTGCATTTTTCTGTATCTGGGCACTTATTATATAGAATAACCCGGGCTCCCGGGACGGGACAGCTCGTAAAACAGTTATTGGTTCCTAGGCCTTTTCAGTCAGAAGTCATGAGATTGGCGCATGACATTCCATTTTCAGGTCATTTGGGAACTGAAAAGACTCAGGAACGAATTCTGGCCCGGTTTTTTTGGCCTGGGGTTTATGGTCTTGTGCGGAAGTATGTATCGGAGTGTCCTGAATGTCAATTAGCTGCCCCTAAGTCAGTTCGCCCCGCACCTCTGGTTCCACTTCCAATTATTGGGGTACCGTTTGAAAGGATTGGTGTAGATTTAGTAGGCCCTCTGGAGGGAACAGAGTCAGGATATCGGTATATTTTAGTAGTAGTGGACTACGCAACGAGATATCCAGAAGCTGTTCCCTTACGCTCTATGAATGCAGTAGCTGTAGCGAATGAATTGGTAAAAATATTCTCTAGGGTGGGAATCCCGAAAGAAATTCTCACTGATCAGGGCACTAATTTTATGTCAGACTGTATTCAGCAACTATATAAATTATTGAAAATCCGTTCAATTAGAACCTCAGTTTTTCATCCTCAAACGGATGGGCTTGTTGAACGATTTAATCAGACTTTGAAAAATATGTTGCGCCGCTTTGTAGATCAAGAAAAACGCAATTGGGCTAAACTGCTTCCCTACTTGCTCTTTGCAGTTCGCGAGGTACCACAATCCTCAACGGGGTTTTCCCCGTTTGAGCTCTTGTACGGTCGGCAGCCGCGGGGTATCTTGGATCTCATAAGAGAAGGCTGGGAAGAACAGTCAAAGGAGTCTAAAAATGTAGTAAAATATGTGTTGCAGTTACGCGATCGCTTAGAATTAGTCGGTCGATTGGCACATGACAATCTCAAAGCGGCACAGCAGAAGCAGCAACAAAGCTACAATAAAAATGCAAGAATTCTGAACTTTCGACCTGGAGATAAAGTGTTGTTATTGTTGCCCTCATCGGAATCTAAGTTGTTTGCTAAATGGCAGGGTCCCTTTCAGGTTATTCGAGCAATTGGTAAAGTCAATTATGAGATCCGACAGCCTGGGCGTCGGAAAGAAAGTCAAATTTATCATGTTAATCTCCTGAAACCGTGGAAAGAACGGGAAGTCCATTTTATATCTCCTGTACAGGAGGGAGAAGATTTTGGACCCTCAATTGAGCCAGAGTCAGCAATTGAGGTCCCGATGGGGGAACAATTAACTCCTGATCAGCGTGAAGAGGTAAGCAATCTAATTAATATGTTCAGTGATGTGTTTTCTAACGTGCCTGGAAGAACGCATTTGATCGAACATGCTATTATCACTCCGCCAGGTCTAAGAGTTAGACAGAGACCGTATCGCATTCCAGAGAGTCGGAGAGATTCTGTTCGAAGGGAGGTGGAGTGTATGTTGAAACTTGGGGTAATTGAACCTTCCCGAAGTGAGTGGTGTAGCCCAATAGTACCAATAGACAAGCCAGATGGGTCACTACGATTATGTATCGATTTTAGGAGGGTGAATGCTATCTCCAAGTTTGATGCATATCCCATGCCTCGAGTAGATGAACTCTTAGACAAGCTGGGGCGAGCTCGGTTTATTTCAACTCTGGATCTGACGAAAGGATATTGGCAAATTCCATTAACGAAAGCCTCTCGTGAGAAAACGGCATTTTCAACCCCAGAGGGTCTTTTTCAATTTTGTACTATGCCGTTCGGACTTCATGGAGCGCCTGCTACTTTTCAGAGACTAATGGACAAGGTTTTACAACCTCATCGAGAGTATGCAGCTGCGTATATCGATGATGTAGTCATTTATAGTTCTTCCTGGAGAGAACATTTGACTAGATTAGAAGCCGTCTTACAGTCTCTGAGGAGGGCGGGGCTCACAGCGAACATGGCAAAGTGCGCTATTGGAAAAGAAGAAACTAAATATTTAGGTTTCATAATGGGTAAGGGTAGAGTGAAACCGTTGGTTTCAAAAGTCCAGGCTTTGTTGGATTCACCGGTACCTACCACGAAAACCCAGGTGAGATCACTGTTAGGGTTGGCTGGTTATTACCGCCGCTTTATTCCACACTTTTCCACTATAGCCGCCCCTCTCACTGATCTCACTAAAAAGAACGCTCCAAATAAAATTAAGTGGAGTGCAGAGTGTCAGACAGCCTTTGAATCTATTAAAACTAATTTGAGTCAGGCCCCAGCATTAATAAGCCCGGATTTCAGCCGAGAGTTCATCCTGCAGACAGATGCATCGCAGACTGGTCTGGGGGCGGTTCTGTCCCAGGAGAGAGATAGTATAGAACACCCGATACTATACATCAGTCGGAAGTTACTGCCCAGAGAACAGAGGTATTCGGTAGTGGAGAAAGAATGCCTGGCAGTGAAATGGGCAGTGGAATCTTTAAAATACTATCTTCTGGGACGACCTTTTGTACTCATCACAGATCACGCTTCTTTAAAGTGGTTAGACACGATGAAGGATTCAAATGCTAGGATTACGCGGTGGTACCTGGCGCTCCAATCCTTCGCCTTTCAAATAAGGTATCGTGCGGGTAAGTTACATCAAAATGCTGATTTTTTTTCCCGGGAGGGAGGGAAAAGGGAAGGGTTAGAGGTTTCCGAGTGTTCCTTCGGCTCCATTCTGAGGGGTGGGATATGTGATGAGTCAAAGGGATTTCGTTCTGTGATTCAGCCTCCCGACAGTAGATGGCATCAAACCAACTCGGGACTTCCCTTACCAAGATCTCGTGACCATGGCAAAAGTCATCTTTTTGAGGGGCGGCACCTTGGTGAGGGGTGGAAGTACGAGTATGTAAAATCCAGCCACTGGAGTCAAGTGAAGGATAAGGACACTTGTCAGTTGGGGATTGGTGTTCCACTGACTACAGAGGTGGGACATTACTTACTAAAGGGAACATATTACTGTGTTCGGGGTTGGTCCGAAAGTAAAATAGGAGGAGTAACGGGTGGAGGGAGAGACTAGTTTAGTGCAGTGGGATTTTTTAAAAAAACACTAACTTAAAAACTATCTTTTGTCTTTTTTTGTTTATGTATGGTTCGCCACGAAGACGATTAAAGACGAGTTCTCACGGTCTGTTTTGGATTTCACCCCTGCACTCCTTCCCTCACACCATTTAGTTTTCTTTTGTTATTTAATTATTTTGTTGTGTATAGATAATAAAAATAAATTATTTCATTTCTGTACACATAAATTACTGTCTGGACATTCCATTTAATACACTCTCGCCTCACACCCAGTCACCATCTGCTTCCCATATTCCCTGACACACATTACATGACATGATTTGACACAGAAAACACTGCCGCGGTCACATTCATTAAAGTGAAATGTTAATGCACTCCCTGAAAGTAAGGCAAGAAAACAGCAAATTTTCTTGAAAATACAGCACAGTTCCAGATATTACCGTTTAAAATAAACAACACCTGCTTGCTATAACATGTGTTTTTGTCAAAACTGAAAATCTGAGACTTAAGTATTTGAATTGTTTGTCACATAAAGCAGAGAGTGCTGCATTACTTTGCCATGCATAAGCAACCGGATGGTGAGGGTAACATTCAGCCCGCCTTCTGAGGCTTTGGATTCCATTTTGTATGGTGAGGTAAAGCAGGAGTGTGGTCACGACACTGGAGTCCCTGGGACAAGATGAGAGTGGATGGTAGAGCAGCCAACCAGAAAGTCACCTGGCAGTGGAGGAAAGGAGAGAGATATGTTGTTGACTGTTTGGTGTGACAGCAATGCTTTAAAAATATACTTCCTCTAAACAGAACAATTTGACAGTGCAGGTTATACATTTAAAAGCTTTCAAATTGTACAGTACTTCTTTTTGAGTTTCTTCCTAAACCAGTGATGGAATCCGATGTACTTTCAATGGACATTTTCTCTTCTAAGTTTTCTAGTTAAGGTGAGGTGTCTGTCATGTACTTGTATTAAGGCACTACAGTAGGGTTTCTGGTTCAATGGCTTCTAATACAAGTAGTCATCACATATGTTGTCTCCCACATATGATTTATAAATGAAACCACAACACTGAATTGAATGGATACGAGGATTGAAGAGGATACATTTAAAAGCTTCAGATTACCAAAGGAGCACTGCATAGTACAGCCACTAGATGGGACTGTAATTACAGAGCAGACACATTAAGGACTATGGTTGAACTGGGAATACATTTTAAATTAAAACCTATAACTTTTACAAGACCAAGTAACTGAAAACACTGATATGCTGTATTACACAACAACCACAGACCACTGAATGTGGAAAATAGGCTGCTAATATATTACATTATATAAAATTATACACAATAAAAAATGGTAACTGAAGGAATATGCAGACAACAACAATTTACAAATAAGAGTTTTAAAAATACTGTTACAATGCAAAGTTCACTTCCTGTGTTACGGAAATGGGACCTCATCTGAACTTAATATTTTGTATGCTGTGCAAAGGAAACTAGGCCAAATAGGGTCAATGAGAAGAGTAATTCCATTGAAACACCAAAATAATTACGAGGACCTGTGAAAATATTATTTAAATACTTTCAATCTACAGTTAGGTCAAAAGGAAACATTTTTAACCTCTCGTAACATCTGCAGTGTTCGGAGTCAAAGAAGTATTTTGGATAATATATATATAGATATAATATATATTATAATATATATATATCCACGACGAGGATGCTGCACGCCTACTCATCAATAATACCAATTGGAAAAAAAAGTTACTTAAGATACTTAATTTTAGCTAAAACTACTTTAAGAATTATTACTATCAGCACTCCTCCAGTGGTTGTCCCGCTTCCTCAGGCTCTGGGTGCCGGAGCTCCTCCTCTCCGACGTTCGGCAGGACGCTTTTCTCCGTCGCTGACTTTCACTTTTTTTCCTTCTCCTCAGCAGCACTACCTGTGCCTGCTGAGCGTCGTCATGGCTTACGCTTGTCCTTGCCCCCCCCCAAAAAACGGTGAGAGTGGCGCTCAAGCTCCGCTTCCAGGCGTTCTTCACAACTGCAGCACTTCTGGCACATCTCAGCCATCCGCCACTCGGAAGCTACGTCCCCTCTTCAATGCATCCAACTACTAACACCATATGTGGTATTGTTAAGTGTTGTTCCCACACTGAAGCAGGCAGACAGGCAGGTGAGAGCCGGAATGGCGGCACAGAGACACAGAAGTGCAGTGAAACACGCCAGCACGTTGCTCAGTATGTATTAACACATAAAACAGAAAAAACTAATAATAATGTCATGTGACACTACCAGTAATGGTAGCACATAGAGGACAGTACAAGACTGTAAAAACACTAAAAATAAAACACAATACAACAAACTATAAATCAAAGGTGAATAAGAATAAGAAAACTGAATTTAAGTTATTTTAAGGTACACGTAATGCATGGAGTTATTTTTGTGATGTTGTTCAATTAAAAAACAATTTTGAAGCTTTTTTGAGCATGCTGAAAGTAAGCCAAATACAAAATTGTTTTCTGATATTAACAGGGTTGCCTTTTAGTGTATTTGTATTTTTTTTGTATTAACAGTATTTCGTGCATTTGAGTCTTGCAATGAATATTTCGTATCTTGCTCCTTTTCCAGAGTTATTTATCAGTGTACACGTTATAAAAACAAATAAGTAATTTTTGTTTTGATTTTGTGATAAAACTGGTACTTGCATTGATTTTATTCATCTTTAAACAGTTTGAAGCATTTGAGTTTTGGCCAACAGCATGAACTTAATAGCATTAACACAGTATTTCATGCGGTTGTTTTGTAATGAAGATCAGTTTCTGGTTAATTTCATACAGTGTCCATGCTTACCAATGTACATGTTTTGAGGGTGAACAATAAATGTTTTTTTTTTAAAACCATGTTTGTTTGTTTTATTGTGCTGCAAGCCTACTTGTTCGCTTGTGTTCCGATATTGACAGGGCTGTCTTTAGTGGACTTTACTGTTTTTATTATAATACAAACTATTTTTACCCACTGACACAACCTTTTAATGCTGCTATAATTTACTTATGTCATTTCTATAAGGCTGTGTGCAGGCAGCTTTTTCATGATTTGCAGATGTTAGTGATCTTACATAAGAGTCGCCAATCGGCACCGAGGCTACTGGCAAATATTGTAAATAAACGACAGGGTGTTTACTTGAAGTTTTACGGTATTCCCAGAGTGCAAAGACTCCCCCCTTGAGTGGAACCCAGTGGTACTACAGCTGCCTGTTTCAGGTATAATGCAAACTGTCTTGTAACTTATCTGTATTTCTTTATTTAGGTTTTTCTAGTATTGACACTGGAAGCCTTTTTAATAAACATTCTTTATATTTTCATATCTTATACCTGCCTCCTTGGTTTTCATTTAGTTAAGGGCTTGAGTGGGGAACCTTACTTTATTTCTTTGGGGGATTTAACTTTCTGCACTGCACTTAATTGTTAACATTGCAGTTACCATTACTAAAGAATAAGCCCCAGTCACAGTTGGAGAAGCTATTCTGGAAAGAATGCTGCAAAGATGGAATTGTAACACTAAACATGATTGTGTGGCACTGCAGATATAAGAAAGCTGCACCACAGGTACAGGCTGACCCAATTATTGCCGCTGCTGTTCAAAAGGTATTTGCTCAATGTTAATTATGTTGACAAATTATACTGTAATTTGATGATGTTTCGAGGACATAAAAACGATTCTGGTTAAATCTCTGTTGCAATTCTAAACAGCACACTGTACAACTATAATTAACATGACATACACCAGAATTAGCAGAGCCTGGGTATACATATTCTGTAAAGAATTTAAAATATATATTCTATAGTGCTTTTGGCTAACAGACCTTGATATTAAGTGTTCTTTTGTCTCCAACTCGGAATGCCACTTAAATCCTCAGTTGTACTGCATTACACGACAAGCGTTGAGATATCTTGCTTCAAATAACTTTCTCATATTCAATTAATATTTTTATGGCTGGCTCTCATTTTGGAATCTAGTTTGCATTCACTCAAATCCCAAAATGACCAGGTGAAGGAAAGGAATTATCTGATAGCAGCTGTTAAATATACAGTAGGTTTAAACACTCCCCCCCCCCCCATAAACAGAATACTCCATGAACATTCATAGTGCTGTGGTCAATTCCCTCATAAAGAGAGCCGGAAATATTTGTGGAATATAAAAATGTGTGACATGTAGACAGGCAGACTACAAGTACTACCATATTCTGATAACTGGTGCTAAATGTCTTGGCACCAGATAAACAGTTGTATAGATGCAGATTGTGGGAAGGACAGAAGGAAGTCTTCATATACCCCTAGAATATGATACAAAAGACTGTTCTTAAACAATTTCATTTCAATTGGGAAAATCTTTTATATATAAAATTGTAAGCTGCAGAAAGACAGCCTATGTCTACTAGTTATTTATTCTGATACTATGAATAATGTGTTCTTAATGTCCCAAGCAAGTTTAATCATATTTTGATAAGCGATGGAAATGTAGACAGGCAGGCAACATCATACTCCCCCCCCACCCCCCCCAAAGGATTACTGGCAAGTTTAGTCTAGGGGTATGCAAATTGTGTGATTAATGTTTGTGTGATTAATTTTCTGATTATACTAATTCATTCATTTATTATTTCCTGAAGCATTAGACTATCTTAATACGATCAGACGGAGATGGGGGGAGATTTGCATCTTCTGACCCGAACATCCCATTGAGTTCTGGGCCTCGCTTACAGTTATGCCAGATTGTGTGGTGGTTTTGTTGTTTGGACAGTTAACTATTGCACGTGTCACTTTTTAATACATTACAATGAAGTTTGACTAGTTTGTTATCTTGCTGTTTTGCTTCAAAGTTGCTTTGTCCAAAATACTGTAGCATTAGTACAACATTCTGTAGAAGAAAGAATTAAAATGTTCAACTCTGAAGGTATTTACTGGAAAGTGTTTTCGGTATAACAATATGCCCTCTGGGAAGGGGTAAACAAACTGCAGTCAGCAAGGCCCGCTTTCTGAACAATTGCAGTGCACAGATGGCTACACCCCAGAAGAATGTACTAAACAGACACAAAGGAGAATTACAGTTTAGTGTCAAACCGAATATGAGGGTGGAACCCGAGTGCAGTGATAAAATGCAGATTACCCTAAACCTGAGATCGAGAGAGGAACAAGATCACGAAGGGGATAAAATCTGCTGCCAGCTGCTTACAAATCTCCCTGGGGAGTAGATATTGTACAAAACCCTTAATCCACAGTTAGAGCCATGCTTGTGTATAGAACCATTGGCCATGAATAAATACACTAACACTTTGTGCTATACAGAGCACTAACACTAGAGCTATACAGAGCACTGCTGTAATCTCTGTTTAAAACCACTTTCCAGGAAGCAATATTGAGTCCTTTAAAATTAAGGAGAAACTGACTGGAATCACAGGAATGAACAGTTATTCTACAACAAGCATTGAAAGAATAAATGTTTTGTATTCCACTTTTTTTTTTTAATTTTCCTTGCATTCTTTTAAATTCATTGTTTCAAATTACACTGCATTGCTAAGAGCGCTGTGACTAAGGATAGCATTTCTCTGAATCCAGCTCTTTTAATTTAGGGTTAAACGTACGTGCATTGTACTTGTTACCGGTATATAAAAACAGAATGCTCCATGAACTTTAACAGTGCTTTGATTATTTTACTCAGGAGTATGGCAACTACAGCTATAGTACTCCCTTTCATAAATTTTGTTAAAAGCAGAAAACTAAGGCTGATCTGCAACTGTTTACCATTTCAGTCCTGTTGTGTGATTATATTCTGTGGATAAAGTATTTTTTGGCTGAAACAAAACCTATTCACTGCTCCATGTTCCCAGGGCCTTGCGTACCTCGATTTTTATTAAGCCTCAGGTCAAACTTTAGGAATTACAAAAGAGTAGTGAAAAGGTACACAAGAGAGATCCCCTACCACACATTTTCAAAGATTATGCTTTGAAAAACAATTCTGAAACTTTGAGACATTTCAACAAAATAAAATAAAATTAAGTCTAAGTCTAACTAGACAAGATAGAAATGTTGACGGAGGAGTATCTGATCTACTCTATATCTTCTTAAGGCAAGATGCTTTTTATTGTTTGAAGAAGATACATGTTAGACTCTATTACTGTAAACAGGTCAGAATCATTCATATATATTTACAGTCAAATTGTCCAAAAAAGTGTTTGGTCAAGTTAAGCTCGAACCCAGTGGCCGATCCTTGTCAAATTGCTGGTATGCTAATACGTTTAAATCACTTTGGGATAAGCGGGTTTCAAACTTCTTAATTGTCCTAAATAAGGTCCTCAGTAAGTGTTGTAACTGTTGGATTAGCAGTTCTCTAGATGTATATGTCATGTATATGCCAATATGACATTCTGGTATTTAACAATACTGGTTAAATTCGATTTGGAAAGAAAACAAAAAAGGATAGATGACACAGTTAGTTTGTAGCTAGAGCAAGTACAGTTTTTCAACCATATATACCATACAGATATGCTTTAGAATCATACATAGACAAACATAAGAAATAGGACAGTTGTAACTGCATAAGACTTTATTTCGATCTTGTAACACATCTTCATGTGTTACAAGTACTGATTGTACCAAAATCTCAAATTCCGTAATGGTAAATTTCAGGTTTTCACTTCTGAGTATCCTCATCACCATGGCTAGTACCAGGCTGAGGTCTTTATGTGCTATTCATTTTCTTTTGGAATGTGTACACACACATGTAGGGTTGACGCAAACCTGCTATTTATTGTGAAAGGTGTGTAATTCTCCATGGCTAATTGCGGTGAGGGGTATTTAAATTGGTTGATTGGGGAATCGTCTGTTTTACCTAATTAGTTTTATAAAATAGGTTGTTATTTTGACACTGAGTGGGGCCATGCTGAACACGCACATTACGTGGCTTTTTGTGGTCGGTTTTTTTTACTGCCCTACCAAGATCATAAACTCACAGGAAAATCACCGACTTTGCAACTGTCAACATGGCCCTACATTGAATTAACCTCTTTAATACTCTCAGCAACTTTTGTGCTAAAGAATGTCATTACCAATATATATATATATATATATATATATATATATATATATACACACACACACACACACACACACACACACACACACATATATATATATATATATATATATATATATTCAATCATGATTTCTTTTTTTTTTTTAAACAATTAAATTACACCAATGCTGTCTAAGCAGTGCTTAAGACTTGAGCAGCTCCCCTCATGTTAATGTTTCCATCTGATTTCAAAAATGGGTCAAGCCTTCAGTCAAACCGCTCCTGGCTTCTCTATCTATGGTTGCTATTGCATTAATCACGCATCATGCTCTGCTGAGCGGCATTTCCAAAATGGTTTTTTCCTTCTAGTATTTTACACAGATATTTCTTGCATGTTACATAGAATTCACAGAGAATCACTGCTCTTGTAAACCTCTTTGATTCAATTAAAACCAAACCTCTTTTATTTTTATATATATAGGAGAGTTAGTTCCAGGACTGAGAAATGTCTGTAGTGATTTCTCTGCTACTAAAATGCTGTGGCCCCGTAGCTGTACATGAATACAAGTGGATTAAAAGGAAGAAATACGTTATTGTGATCGATAGCGTGCTCGTCTAGTTTTATATCTTTGCACTGTGTAATATTTCGAAGGGCATTTCAATAACATAAGTTGCGTACAGTTTTACTTGCGCATATTACATCTTAATACATCCCTTTTTGCTGCAGTATATAAATAAGATTTCCATATTATGTTTGTCACTCTTGTTCTAACTATTATGAGACTACAGTTTAGGTAAACACCGCATTACCAACTCAATATTGACACGGTAACGTGATGTTATAGAGAAGGTATATGGTACTATGCTAAAATATTCCAAAATTTGAACCCAGTATTTTTATTAATTATCAGGGAGTTTAAATAAGGTTTGTTAACTTACACACTGGAATTCACAACAGCCTAAACTGCAAGAAGGCAGTAAACATGCATACACTAAAAAAATACATACTTCGTGTCAAACTGAACATGATTGTGTGAAACTGTAGATTCCATTGTAGACATTTCCAGAACCTTCTTGGCTAAAGATAAGACTTCATTCACACAAATTTGGCTATCCCATTTGAGAAATGATCATATAAAAAAAGGTTATTCCACCAGGCTCCCAGGGGCCAACACTATGAAATGATTTTCTACAGGGGCCATGTACAAGCATTGAAACTATAATCACAGCTGGATCCATGTAAATACTCCCACACTCTCACACACTATCAGTCTACGTTGGGAGACTTGTAAAGCGCACCTAACCCTGTACACAAACAACTGAACTACAACTCCCTATTGTCACTCTCTAGTCTATTTAATTTACAGATTACAAATTTACAAATTGCACTGAATGTCCAACACATTTACTCATGATGAAGCAGGCAGCTTGAATACATGAATTAGCCAAGGTCAGCAAACCTTTTTTTTGTTCCCATGTGTTTTCGCTGCCACTCACAGGCTCAGAGTCCATTTCTCTAAGAATGTTTTGAAATAGAAGGTTTCCCAGTATGGAGCACCCGATAGTAAAGAGCTGGAGTATTTGCATTTTGTCTTATAATGAGAATGCAAGTGGTAGCGCATAACAGATCAGAGCCATAACAGTACTGGGGTCTATTTAATTGATATAAACAGATCTAAACACCACCAATTTTTATTTCATTCAAATAAGGCCAAGGTTACGAAAGTCTGGGTCATGATAATGTAAGTGCCGACTGTACTGCAATAATATAATTCCCATTGTAAACACTATCACACAATAATAAAAGTAAAACCCTTTTTAGTGATAGTAGTTTTATCAATTCCACAGTTTTTCTCCCCCAAGATATCTACTGCAGATGTCATCAAAATGCCATAACACAACTGTTAACAATGGAAATGTATAGAATAAAGTAATTATTAAAGCAAATTAACAGGAAAATATACATGTGGTATGAAAAGAACTCTTCATGAACGCTCATGGAGTATTCTTCTTTTAAAAAAATATAAAAATTGTAGCTTAATATCCTTTTATCAGAGCAGCATAGCAGAACCTGCTATACAGTAGCTGCTACAGTCAGATCGTAGTAGTTAAGAAATTAGTCTTGTAATAATGCTATCATTATGAGGCATCATAGGTTGGCAATATGATTCTTTCAGTTCCTTTTCCGCTTTTTTTTTTATAGATTTGGTAGTCTTCAAAATCAGATTCACAGCTCTCATTGAACCCCGGAAACCAAAGAGGGGTTTTAATGTTAATTCTGGTATCAGGGATGTGCATCTCAAAACAAAGCACTATTCAAAAACGACACTAAAGAAATAAAGACTACAAAAATATTGTATGTTTCTTCCCCTTTATCAATATAATTTAGTCTCCCAATCATAATAAAACCTCAGCAACAAAAATTGTGAATTGTATGTGTAATTTAATATTTGGTTTGGGTAAATAAAACAATTATAAAAAAAGAATAAATATGAATGAAAACATTTGAATTGACTAAATACATTATATCTGTAATTGCTCAGAGCATTTGTTAGGAAGCCAAATAAATATTTGGGTTCAGGCCTTGCGAATACATTTTCATGGAAAGGCTCATTTTTTGGTGTTAAAATGTTGTTTTAATGTGTGTCTTTTATATTTCTGAAACTGAAAAACATTTGTATGGAGGAAAACAACGTTTACCTTCGTTCCAGAGGACCAACTTTTTTTTCACTGTATTGAAATCGCAAAAGAGAAGTGAAAAGATCGGCAAGCAGTCACTACCATAATTGCTGAAGAAAATATGCTATGGTTTAAGACGTGAACTACAAAGCACAGCTTTAACTGATACTGATTCTCCAGACTGATTACTGTATGTCTCAAGAAAATGGCCTAAACTTAGCCCAAACATGGTTTTCATCAATAAATTAAGATACACAAGATCATTTTAACAGATTTGAGGATATACATAAGTGGTTAACTTTGGAATAAGCCATTGGTAAAATGGTACCATAGTAATACCTTCATGTATTGATATACTACTGTTTGGAACTAAAACACACTAAAGGTATTGCAATACAATGATTGTCACCAGACAGGGTGTTGAAATAGAAGGACAACAGTGTGATAGTTGTTCCAATCTTTTTCTGGAAATGCTGTGGTCTGCTGTGTATAAATCTTGTAGGACATTACACCGGTACACTGGTAATGACCCTGGAGGTTTTAAATTAATGTGTCCTACAGGGGACTTCCTTTACCAGCAAGAGAACTCCTTGTCAAAGGTGCCCTGGAAGATGGAAGCATTCAAGTACTTAGCCTATGTAGAAAATGTCTATAGCTAACTTCTAACTGTATTGTTTGTTTATTTTTTAGACTGGTAACGAAATGTGAAAAATGGAAGTTACTTTTAGTTACATTTCGAGTGGGTTCAATAATTGTAGCTTGACAAAATGTAACCCCCCCTCTAAAATGTAAACTGTACCTGAGAAGTAACATGATTGAAAATATATATATATGTAACTGTTTTTTTAAAGTAGTAAGTTACTGTAACTTGTTACCATTTTGTTCAAGTAACTTAACTATAATAGATTACCTTTTCAAAAATAACACTGTCTGTAACTAAAACAGAAGAGCAGCTTCTGAACCTAAAGTCAAACGCCACACACAGTATTTGAGCCATTGCAATGTAAATACTTCAAACTTCATACAAAGGTAACGAGACAGTAACAAACAAATTTAATAACATTTATTTAGAGGCTACATACAGCTGGTTTCACAGACCCTAACTACCACTGTGTGCTAATAAGGACGTGTGAAACCAACCTTTACTATTGAAAATAATTAAATATTAGTGCTAAGTGGAGGGGTCAGTGAAACCAGTCGTTATCGACCAAATGATCTTCAATGTCAAAGTAGTAACAAACGCAATGCAGTAGTTCTACAGTAAGGCTGCACATGGGCAGTTACAATGGCATGACCCACTTAACACAGTGATATTGATGATACCATCGTAGCTAACCTTTTGTTAATAGTGGCTTCATTTCAGAACCCTTGCACTACAGTAGCCCTTGCTGTGGTACCACCACATTGCCACTGAGGACTGTTTGACAGTGGTTTCGTTTACCAATATCATGAACAGTGGTGTACTTTTGTTGTCAGATTTTAGCAGACAGTCTTTTCTCTTTTGCTTTCTGAGGCACAAGAGAAGCCTGGTTTAAAAATGCCCCAACCCAACCTGCCTATCTTTACATAATGCTTGTTTTAGTTTGAAATGTAAGGGACTTGGGCAGATTGATTTATTGTATTAAAAAGATCACTAGTCCCGTCACTGAATCAAGTGGCCAGGGATAACAAGACATGACATTGTTTATTAGAGACTCTGTGGCTCAGACAAGGTTTATGGACAAATGTTATCCTCAGGGCATGTGCCTTTTCCTCTTACTGATCTACGCACTACAACAGGCCCCAACCAAAACAAGGCAGCAATTCAGGGGTAAAATACATAGTAATTCATCAATACTCACAGTTAAAAAAAAAACAAAAAACTCAATAGTGGTATATTTAGAAATACTAAAAGAAACTTAGTAAATTCAGTGACAAACATTTTAAATAAGTCTTTCTCATTGAAAACAGTGAGAGAGGCTTCTATTCAAAATGTTTGTCATTGAATTGAATATATTCCTTTTTGTCATTCAGAATATACACACTAAATTAATTCAGATGAAAGAAGTATACTTTTAAGAAGGTGCTGGCAATTTCTATTTTATTGTACTGGGCTATAGGATTACATTTCAGTCAGAAAATTAACTACTTTTGCTTAAGACTGTCTGGTGTCTATTGTTTACAATAATATTTTACAGTCTTCCATTCTGTGCCAGTGTACCAATCCCCTGGAATGTGCCTGTCATTACGTCGCTCTGCTCCTTCTGATGCCTGTGACAGTAGTAGGTTCAGTCATTATATTCAGAAGCACTGAGCTTATATGTAATGACCTTCTTAAAGATAAACTGCTCTTATAGTTTTCCCTGAATTCCCTAAATTCAATCACCAGTATGAAATGTTCCCCATTTAAAATACTAGTGTCTCAGTATCTGTTTGCAGTAAGAACCGAAACAGTAACTAAGACAGACAAGTAACTGAGCCAATTAGACACTTGACTGTCCTTGTCAGGGAGAGAGAGATACAATTCATTACCTTTTTGTTTTTCCTGTCCACCCATTGCGACGTGTGTATTGTTTTAACACTGTCATCTATATCTGTCCACTGTTTGTTCCAAGGTTATGAATATCTAGCAAGCTGTCCACCATTATTGTTTGTCTGTATGTCACAGTTACATATCTATCTATCTATCTATCTATCTATCTATCTACATGAAGCATCAGCATACCTTTATTTCAATATATGTTTATCTCTATGTCATTGTGACGGAAAGATGAGTTCTGGTGATGAATCTTCCTCCCAACCTGTGAGGGCGCTAAAGAACGAGAGGAGAAGTATCTGGAAGGGCTGGCCTGACAGTTCGTTTCCGGGTCAGGGAAGTGGGTCAGCCTGGAGGGAAGAGCGACTCTGTTGTAAGACCGTATTGATTTGAAAGGTAAACGAGAGGCAGCTGCAAGTAATAAGGCAGCTGCAACCGTTTATCTCGATATCATGCGGGATTACATATAGGGGCCAGGGTAACGCTGATCTTCTCCTTCGTTTGGGTTAAACGAGTGGAGAGAGAGAAGGACTGAGAGAGGAGCTCTCAGAGTGGATTGTGTTAGTGTTTTGTATTGTTGTGTCTGTCCGTGTAACTGTCTGTTTTTGTATTCAGCACTAGACAGTTAACGCACATCTCCGGAGCTGTCGAAAGGAGAGCACTATCCGGAGCACCACTGCACTGAGCACCTGCACGTTTTCGATCACCCAGGACTGGTGACCATACCATTGTTTTTGTTCAGGACTGTGCCCTTGGTTTCATTATCCCCGTGCTTTACACATTGTTGTGTATTGCTGGGGATTTATTATTTTTGACGGTCGCCAGACCTGGAAAAGAGCAATAAAGCACTTATTCACTGAATCACTGTTGTCTGTTCATCACTCCTGCACTGCATCACCGCGACATCTGTTCCCCTTACCAACCACTTTGCCACAGTTATATATAACTTACATATTTACATGTGCGACTTTTTCATGTCACTGATGTTGGATATACAGAGGTGCCTGGAGAATGAATGTCTCAGACATGCCTGTTATATTCTCTGGCCTTGTCGGGGAAATATTGCATTCTGTACGGTTTAGGAATGGCTGCCACTGCTGAGTGCTGACCCTCAGATTGGCCGAAATAAATGAATAAATAAAAGATCTTTTACCACAAAAGTTTACGTAAGACATGCATTTGGATCAAGCACAAAAGTTTACGGTTTAGAAGTGAACATTTCTTTGTAAAAGTTTTAAATGGGGAGCTGCATGAAACAAACACCCAACAGCATTATGCTTTAAGTGGATGCAGTAAAATTACCATTATGTCAGTAAAAAAAAAATTGCTGCACACAGTTATACTGGGGACAAGGGTGCTGGAAATAGGGGTGCTGGGGGTGTGTTAGCACCCCCTGGCTTTGCATGGCTTCCATCACATACAGGGGTTACAGTTTTGTTAAATGGCTTTCAGCACCCCCACTTTAAAATTGTTCCAGTGCCACTGACTGGGGAAAGGATGCACTGGGACATAATTGAGAAGAAGGCGAAAAATACCTTTATATTAATCACTAACATACAGTATATGACACTGGCACCCACAAGCAAGTTTGGTAACTGTCTGATTAACTAAGCCCTTATAAGAATGAAAAGCGGGAATTTGTGACTTTAAAAATAGATTTTAAAATAGAAAATAGCAGAAATGAATCTAGTTCGATCCTTAATCGTCCGGCCTTTCCTAATCCTCTTGACAGAAGCGACAGCAGTAAACCTAATCTGAGATGTGGGTATATTTTATAGTAATAAGATTAATGGTTGTCATATAAGCTTTCTATAACCATATCCCACAGTGTAATTAAGCATAAAATAACAGTCCATATTGGGCCAGTGTCTTGATATTAATTGACTCTGTTCCAGGAATCCATGCATGTGTGTGACAAATGGGGTAACAGGCCATAGTGAAGTATGCACGTAAACACAAGGCAAGTAACCTAATAACACTGTTATTATGAGGAAAACTCTCATAATGTTTTTTTTTTTTTTTTTTTTGCCTTTGTTGTGATGGAATACATTTTTATTATACAGTGCACTGTATGGAGGTGTGGATACAATCAGACTTCCCTTTAAATCCCTTTTAATTATTATTATTATTATTATTATTATTATTATTATTATTATTATTATCAGTCAAATGCTTCAACATATGTCCCCACTGTATAAGGATATAATTAAGATTAAGTAGCTTTGATTGTCATTTTAATTGCTTTTTTCTTTTTCTGTACTGCAGTTTTTGTTCCAGTGTTATTCTGGTTTCTGTTGCTAAGGAAGGCTGTTCAATGCCTGTACTTAGAACCTCTATATCATGCTCACAATCAGGTAAACGCAGATTTAGAGAACAAAAATAATACTGCAATACAAGGAAAATGATTGTGTGGCCCACCGTGTACAATAATAATAATAATAATAATAATATAATAATAAAATAATAATATATTATATATAATTGGGGGTTATTTATAAGTGGTCATACGTATGCATCATGTAATTATATATTATGACATATTTATAAGATGATAATGATACATACAGTACAGGTGTATTGTAATTCAGTGTTATTATTTCTAATCATAACCTGTAAATGCTAATAGCATAATTAATAACAGTTATATATTGCTTATAATTGACCCCTTAACTACCCATTCTTGTAGTATTACCTGACAACTGTTGAGCAATTACTGACATTTTTTATGTGTTAATTATTCATTTCACCCTTCTCCTAATTATCTTAGTTTAATGGTCAGTAAACTCACAGCTCAATGTAATACTTATATGGTTAATATAATATAATAGGTTGCGTGTTGCCTCTTATTGAATAAGATATATATCGTGCTGAAGCAACACTGTGAACAATTACATCACGCACCAGTGAGACTTATCTGTGTAAGTATTAAAAAGTGTCCCTGCAACTAAAACTACCTTTGTAAACAGATAAGCTGTTCAAAAAAAGGGTTGGTTTCGGAAAAAAAAGCACAGCCACAGCTCTGAGCTAAATATTTAAGACAAATGTTTTAAACTTCTGCGTAAAATGCATGTGTAGCCGTACTATAATAAAACAATTCATAAAATAATTGTATTTTAGTGTAAATCTGAACACTGTAATCCAGGCTGTAATCCACACTCTCTCTCTTGCACTATGTATTGCCGGTCACGCTTTATTTTAAGGGCCGTTTCTTTTGTTTTGTTTATTAACAAACAGCTAATAAACATGTTAATGTACATTATTTATTTTCTGTTAACTGTTTGTTAATAATATATAATAGGCCAGCTAAAACTGCAAACACCAGAGCCCTATGGATGATCAATCAAACACCAGAGCCCTATGGATGATCAATCAAAAATCATTTGCTTGAAATCGGCTCAAATTGTTACTGTAGTAATGTGTAGCAAATTAAAACAGGTTTTTATTAACCCTAACCCTTAGCTAAAAATTTACAATGTTTGTTAACGGTTAATAAACTAAGAAAAGATTCTTAAAATAAAGCGTGGACGTGTTGCCGCCTCTGAATAACTAAAGGGTGTAACTACAGCCCGTTTCCTTCTGCAGCCGTTATGAGCACTGGCATTCCTTTATCTCGAGCTAGTCAGTGTGACGTGTATAGTCATATGTGAACAGCTCCTGAGGACCCTTTTGAAGAAATGTACGTATTTGCAGAGCGCACTCCCGACAGGCTCTGACAGCAAGCTCTAAAACTGTCACCGTGGATAAGCCGCCTTTACTTAAATCTCAGCCTAAATCACAGTCAAACAGCGGAGGAAGCTCCTACTGCTCATATCCAAAGCCCAGCAGTAGGACATCAAATGATTTGGCCCATTTCTTTCAACCTCCTGGACAGACAATGGGAGACACACACCTTCTCTGCTCTGGGCAGCACTGGTCACACAATAAAAAGAGTAAAAAACAAAACAAACAAAAAAAAACATACATAGAATTAGGACAAAATTAAGCAAATTCCACATTTTCATTTTGACTTTCACGGGGTTTGTAATGTTTAATAACCATCCGTCATGCAGTCCTATTGGACAGTTACAGGAGTAGCTTTAAAATTGCAGTGCCTCCCAATCAAATAATACAGTGCTATATTAAAAGTACAGTTCAGTTATTTTACATTCTCCAGCTGTAGCTTATAACCGCTATGCCAGAAGGTTGATTTCCAACCAAGACAAATAGACATGCAGCAGTAGGATGCTATAAATTGCATATTAAAAGTGATTTTTGTTTTAAATTACAACATTTTCCTATATCAAGTTTTTGAACAAAATACTGATAATACGTCTAACGTGTTACAAGAAACATCTATAGAGTAGCTATTTTCAACATGGTTTACTGTAAACCACTGAAATCAATCTCTAGGTGTATGTTAAAAATGCAGTTTAGGGTTCAAGGATTGATGCATGGTTGACAGTAAAAATGACAGACCAAACTGCTGATTGCTACTATATATGCTAGAAGCTTGTCAGTCTCACTGCTGAAGGATCAAATCAGTGAAGGAAAGGGGAATACATTCTTGTAGATGTTGATTTGAACTGATTTGAGAAAAATTATGTGTATATTCTCTAGGAATGAAGATCAGGATCAGGAAGGATTCCAATATGAATCCATGTAAAAATGACAATGAACCAACAGCAGGATAAAGAACTATAAATAAAAAACATAAATTAAATTCAGTCAAATATATATAGGGTTGGCCTAATTTTTTTCAATACAGTGATTTTTAATGAAGAAAAAAAAAAAAAAAAAAAAAAAAAACCTACCAGTACATGCCTGTTACAAAGCAGGATTGTGGATTTAAAAAACATTATTTAAAAACATTACTGACAGCCGCCGCTAAGCAGGTTGTGTGCTTTAAACACGAAACAAGGTATTTTCTGTATTGCCGATAATGACTTTCAAACAACATCTATTTTCTAAAGTAAAAGTACTACTGTTTAGAATTATCTTGGCATTTTTGCACTATAAAGACACCAATTGAAATAGGTATTATTTTTATAATTTCCTTTGTCATCTACTGCACTGTATTCCATAGTTATCTTTAAGCATGTGTGCGTTGTACTCTGTGTGTGTGTGTGTGTGTGTATATTAATTACATTTCTAAATTAACAGTAGTCCAGATATATCCACTTTTTTTTTTTTTTTTTTTTTTAAAGAAACCATTGTTACAAAAAGTAAAACGGGATTTTCAGAATAACTTTTGAAATATTTATAGACATTACAGGTATATATAAAACATAATATATTACCAACTGAATATAGGAAACTATTCTATAATATCTAATATCTATTAAAACAATATACCCGTACGGGACTCCATTTCCAATTTGTTAGTAATTCTGATGCTATTTGTACTGGTACCTGTATTAAATATTCAAGATCATTTTTCAACACCATAGATTTTAAAATATTGAACAAAATTATCTAGTAATATATACAAAATATGCAGATCATTACAAGAAGAGAAATTTAAACCCTGGTCTCTAAGAATTAGATTCAGCTTATATGGTTTTTCTCAGAAGAGGCAGATGTGCAACCTTCCGTAACATCGGACTTTTGTACGTTTCTGATGAAATTTGGATATATACCGTACTAAATTAAAATATTACCTACAAGCTCTGTTAAGTGCTAATTTCAGAACATTTTAAAACAATGCAAATATTATTTTTCTCTCTATTACTTTTTTGGACAGCTTCCAAGCAAAGACATTTTAAGCCTATTGTTTTGCAGGGTGCTTTAAATTCTTACAATTGAAAACCTATTATTTCTACCCATTTAAAAAATAATAGCAAAATAAATAACAAAAAAATAACATGAATAATGAATGCATTAAAGTAAAAATATTAAAGCATATACAGTGAAACAGTACAGGAAGATATACACTTCACCATGTAATACACTGTTTATAAGCATGCTGTATTATAAACATTTTGAGGTGCTGCAATACAGATACTGTATGTGTTTCGCATTAACCCAAAACAAATGTATATTTTAAATTCAAAGTGACTTTAAAAATATAGATTTTATGGTAGATTTGTTTAGCAGATTTGTCAGCTGTTTACGTCGTTAAAATCTCCTTCACTCTGCCAACCAAACCCAAACACCACCCCCCCCCCCCCCCCCCCAAAATACACAGATTTTTTGTTTTAAGCTTTTACCTTGCCAGAGCTTCGGACAGATGGTCACCACTTTCGACGTTTGCAAAAGATTACAAAAAAACACTGAAGGAAAAATATATATTTTTTAAAAAAAACGAATCTGACACAACCGAAAAAATCTCATTTTTCTGTAACCAAGTCATGTCCCCAGGCTCAGACCACGTGCACCATAAAAATATATATTATATATATATATATAGATATATATATCTAGATATATATATATATATATATCCTTATTTTGAATTTCGGTGGGATGCCTCAACACTGACACTTTTGTCATCTCTTACAGTCGCTCTTATTTCTTAAAACATAAAAGGCCATTGCACAAATCTGTTTGCCTCAGGGTGAGCAGACTGAACCACGGACTTCACATCTAGTTGGTCAGGTGACTTTGTCAAATAACCCTTTATTTTAATTCATTGTATTATACAAATAATTGGATATTTCTATATATTTTTCAGTTCTACATCTTTTATTTTTGGCAAAAAGGAGGATGACGGGACATATCCATAGCCTTTCCGTTTCCAAGCCATCAGCTTTCTTTTTCATTATTTTGGGTTTAGCCAAATCCATAAAAATTATAATAATAGGACCAGACAAAAGTTACAGTAAAGACGCATTGCATTTTAGTCTCTACTCACAAAACAATAAGGATTCTTTTAAGGAATGTTGTGGAAAGCAATGCTGGAAAGCCCATTTGATAAATCAAGTCCAGAGTTCACAAATTATTTTCAATTGTTTTAGAGAGGGACATAAGTTCATTCTCATTATTCAAAGCACTGTTTAACCTAAGAGAATGTTTATGAAAAAATCTTAAAAGAATAGTTATTAAAACATCACTTAAAGAGCACATTGTTGTGTTTGTTTTAACTCTCCTAACATGACAGACAGCTTTTGCTGTCTAAGAAAGAAACAGCCTTTATACTAGCATTGCATTATTTTCCTATAAACGACACTGCACTATTTGATCAAAGGGTTGTCTTTCAGAAAACACTTAAAAGGTGGGTATTATTAACCACTTAGTGGGAAAGTGGTTCTGCACAAACATGAGTTCAGCCAGTTCGGAATGTTAGCCACTCCCCTCGTTGCTTCGTGGTTTTTGGTTTACTTTAGTTGAAGTCCTGCAGCCTTCCATTGCATGCTTAATTAACATAAATTGTCTTCCACTAGCATTCAGTTTTTCAAATAATGAACTACAGGAAAATATTAAAGCTATTTCAATATCATTACTATTTCAATATTGTATCTTACGCTTTGCCAAGGGAGACCTATGTGACCTGCTTCCATTATTTTGATATTGTATTACCAGTAACTGTTCTGAAAATCCTTTTTCAAATATATTCCTCGGCCATTTGCTGTTAATGGAAATATTCAGATTCAACCTCAATAACCAGAGTGTCTAATGCCACAAATGCTCAGATATGTTCAATAGAAGAGTCCACTGAATACTGGACAAATAGTAATTAAATAATTAAATAACGGGTGGAGAAAGTACTACTAGGGTCCCATTTTGGACTGTATTAGTATAACACACAGTCTATTGCCAGAATAAAACATGCCTTTACCAGCTGTAGAAAGCACCTCCTCAATTTGGAGTGCAGCCTCAGTCTGTGTTTAGTTGACACCTTATAAGACACCTCAGTGAATCTCCCAATAGGATTGCAGTAAACTGCCAGCTAAAACAGAGGCTGCTAATCTCAATGACAACCTTTCAAAATCTTTCAATCAAGTCACATACCATAATCTAGTCTGACTGTTTTTAGAAGTACCCATGTCAAATGTAATTAAAATATATATATATATATATATATATATATATATATATATATATATATATATATATATATATAATTATTTTAATTTTACATTTGACATGGGTACAGTATATATATATATATATATATATATATATATATATATATATATATATAATTTGATCAAATATATAGATTATATATATATATATATATATATATATATGTCAATATATTACTTATTTTATGATGTCAAATAAAGCATGTAGATTGAAGTCCTTGTACTTAGGATCTAATTTATCATATAAATAGAACCACTGGTTAATTGAATTGACCTCATACTGTACTGTACAATACTTTGCCTATGGTTATATGATGCATTTTCCATGGTTTTTCCTGGTTTGTCATGTTTGTTAAATATGCTTTACCATATCTTTCTGTGCTTTACAATGCTTATATAATGTGTTCAAAATAAAGGGGTACAAACATGATCATATGAAGACATTTTATAGTTTGTAATTTCCAATAATATATATGTTTAACATATTTATGTTATAAACTATAGTTTTCCTTCCAGTACGTGAAATCAGTAATATTTAAAGTTGTGATTTTTTAATCTTTCATGTAAGTCTTTTTCTGTTTATGTCGGTATTTATTCATTTAATTCACAATGAGGCACGGACAGTATAGTCTCATCAGACACTGCACATCCTTGACTAAACAGAAAGACCAGTGGAGAAATGAAATTAGTAGAGCATGAAATCAAAGCATACAATAATTAAATAATGTTTCTGCAGCTTTGCAAGGAATTAACACACAGCATCAATGAGCTGTCAGTGTCTCAATTTAAAACAACACTTTGGACCACCTTTGACTGCAATTAGGTACCTTCAGAAAGCAGAGCTAGACAGTGGTCTTGAGCCTTTTCAGGTAACTTAATGAAGCCCTGGCATATATCTATGCATTCCAGGACATCTAGGCTGTGGTATGCACATGTTACATTCAGTTACCAGGATACAGGCATTCAGATCCTCGCAAGAACCAAAATAATGAGTTTGCATCAGTCTTCAAATGACCCACATACTCCAACTTGTCCTAGTGCTACAAATACAGTACAGAACAACTGAAGGTGAATAAAGTTTCTCTTATAGATCAGTTCAGCCAGAAAGATATCACAATAAAACCCAGCACGGCCAGTACTAAAAAAAAAAAAAAGACAGAACTGTTGTTTCCATAAAACTAAACAACAGTGAACCACAGAATTAAAATTGGTTTCTTTATGT
Source organism: Polyodon spathula (assembly GCF_017654505.1). Taxonomy (NCBI): domain Eukaryota; kingdom Metazoa; phylum Chordata; class Actinopteri; order Acipenseriformes; family Polyodontidae; genus Polyodon; species Polyodon spathula. The sequence continues at coordinate 19,673,326 of NC_054544.1, forward strand.
ATTTATTTATACTTTTTTCTAAGTAAAAAACAAGTAAGCAATTGAAACTTACCAGTGAGAGGGAAGGGCTTCTTAGGAAGAGGAAGGATCACTAAAGATGGAACACCATGGACACACTGAGGTTTCCCCTGACTCACCCCGTCTCTATAAGTAAACTAACCCTTCGCCCCCAGCAAGGTGACTGTGTGCTCCCTGCTGGGGGGGTTGGGAAGGGGGACTAGGCAGGCTCTCGTCAGTCTCTAGTGCTAATTTATTCAGAAGGGCGTGAAGGGGAGGTCAGCTCCTAATGATGAGACAAAGAACCACCGATCTTTTGGAGAGAGTAGTGTGCACTCCCATGTGTGTTCTGGGGGGAGGGTGGGGGTGGGTAGGACCACGGCGTTAGTGGAGTTCTTTATAAACACATTGATATAAAACATTTCCTCAACTAATTTAACTTTCACCTTCAGCTTCAAATTGAGCAGAAGGACAATGGGAGACAGAGTTAATGGCATATTGCAGTATTGATTGCTTCACTGGGGAATTAGACCAAATGGCTGTTCTGTCTACATGCTGAAAATAAGAGGATAATCAAGCTGGGATAAGCACTCTTTAGCACAGTGTTTCAATCTGGCCTGTTTCAATTTTATCCTCAATTTCTGAGTCTAAAGCTGCATTGTCTTATATTTCTGTTTTTTGCCCAGTAATACGATTTTGGTAACATCCTTTGCCCCTGTCCTTACTGTGTGCATTAGTGCCTGTGGTCGGCATAACTTTCAGGATGAGCACTTACGCGTTATATTTTTAATAAACAAAATAAACAAAAATGAAAACAAAACCTAACTCCATTTTGGAGAACCTACTAACACAAGAACAGGAACCTAACTAACCAACAGGACAGCTAAGCTGTTTACCTGTTAAAACAAAACCAATCAAAAACAAAACATACAGTTTTTAAACAAATATCACTAAAAGGCTTTACACAGTACCTTTGAATTTTTGTACACTTGAGCATACAATCAAACAGGCTTCTTCACACAGCAGCCCTGAGCAGACTGCTTGTTTTCTTTCAAATCCCTGCACCTGGCTCTAATTTACAATGATAGCCAGGTGCAGGGAATAATTAATAATAAACAATAAATAACCAAATACATGTTTTTGGTTTTTGATAGCCCTATTGTATATATAGCATACTTCATAATTACATCAAGAAAATATTATCTTAAAAAAGACGTGATGTGGACATTATTTCACATGAAGTATGGACTTTATATTATTTAAGGTATGAAGCTGGTATAGATCGTTCTTTCTGTACAGTGTCACTTTGAAGACATCCTAAAAGCTCAGTTGGAAAAACATGACTGATACCTAAACTTTAGTGATACTGTGAAAAGTTCATCCTTTTGAATGATGTACTGGATTAGCAAATAGTTGATAGCGATGTATGCAGTACACAAAGTTACATATTCATTGCTCCCTTGATCTGTCATGTAGACAATATTGCATGGAGTTTGGCAAATGGGACCCTGGTCATATGTTACTGGCTTTTTGTAAAACTATCATATACAAATAATATCCAATTTAAAAAAAAAAATCTAAAGACTGTCCTGTCTGTGCTTGGGAATAACAAAAGAAAATAAATCTACTATCTTCATTATAACATTTGTCACATTTCAGGTTCCTTGCTTCAAAAATAATGAGTAGTTATGTTAGAGACTTCTACACTAAGCACACAGTACAAAAAACCCAATCGCTTTAAGGCAGGGCCCATTGTTTAAAAAAATAAAAGGACTCCCTGGAAAAAGCTTTTTCACTGCCAGCATCCTGCATGGTCCTTCACTATTGGAAAATTCTGCCCTTCTATAAATGCTTTCAATAATGACACTCCCTTGCAGCTAAAACCAATCTTAAAAATATCTGTTCCAAACTTTGCGCTTAATGCACCAGTGCCTTACCAATATAGATTGTATCCAGTGCCCTTGCTTTTGTATGGGATAAAGAAAACCACTGTGACCAAGCAGGTGATATTTTGCATCACATCGCTATTTAAAACAACATGTGCTGTCTTTTCCACTTCCATCATCGTATTTAGAAAGACCAGACCAGTTCACTTCCCCCCAGTGTCAATTGCACAGGAATTATTTTCACTGGGTGACTGTAAAGTGACTTGCACACTTTGCGTTGATGTTGAGGTAAAAAAAAACATTCATTGCAGAGCAATGCAACTACAACCAGCTGTAACCGCAGTTCATGTCTATAGCGTGCAATTGTGTTGAATGCATAATACGACCGCCATCAGCGAAATTGCATTAAGAACAACAGAGAACAGCATTTACATAGGGACCTCACTGCATGTGACTTCTTTCAATTTGAATAGTAACTGTATAATCACCTTGTGCAATGTTTACAAGAAGGGCATTAACACACATCTAACACACACACACACATTTGCACAACCCCAACATATATCGATATTATATAGAGAATGATATCCTGACAATTTCATTAGCCGTTCCACAGATATTTGCACAAAATTAAGTGTGACATACAGATGGAGGGGTGTACAGACAGACAGTCACCTCCATATATCCCCAGAATCTGATATTCTCAATAATTTATGCCAAATTATTTTAATACCACATTTCATAACAACTGGATAAGTGGTTCTCCAGATATAAATAAATGGGTGAAGTTTGACATCCACACATCCGTCTCCACTAGATCATCTTTGCAGGGATTCCAGCGGGGGGTAATAACATCATCATGTTTTGTTTAAAATAATACAAATATAAAATAGTACATTAATTGCATTGTAAATTGGTCATTACCAATAGGTCTTGTGGTTACGCTACTGAAACTAATTGCAACCAAGTACAATGGCTATTGAAGCTTCTGGTAACTGACCGAATGATTTTTGGTTCCACTTCTACTGGCCATAACAAATACAGCAGATCTGCCATTTTTTTATCTTGGTCATAGCCAGTATTTACAGGATTTGCAACCCTAGTGGTTAAATTTCAAATAAATATTTATGAATGACTTAAAAACGGTATTGTGAAGAGGCTGCCTTTATGTTCAAAGGCAATGAGTTCCCAAGATGAAATGCTTGATATACAAAAGGCTCCTTGGTCCATATGAGATCTCAATTGAGGGGTTTTAAAAGTAGGCAGGTTATCACGGGATTGCCCCTAAAAATAAGGGCTTCATGGAATCCCTGGTAGGGTAAAATGGCTTATAATAACCCAGCAGTGGCTTATCCCGGCGCGGTATAGGTTGATCAAACCCATTAATATAAAAAAGATTCAATTCAGAACACTAATAAGCATACTATTAATGTAGAGGCATGCTCACTAGACTGGAAATGCATTTGTACATTCAGTGTACTCTGAACTCAAATATAACTTGACTAATTTTTTTCCCCCTCCTTTGTACAGTAAAATCGGTCCAATGGAAAGAGTGTGGCAGGTTTGATTATCAAATAATCGCATTTCTTGTGAATTCTGCATTTTGCAACTGAATTGGGATCCATGCCTCAATGCACAGGGGAAGGCCTGTAAGCGCTGCCATCCATTATTCACTCGATTGCCACATGCGATAAAGTGTAACCCCTGACTCAGTTGACTGTTCACTGCAACGGTATCAACATGAACACATGTGCATATACAGAATCATGGCAATAATATATATTGCTGTCCTAACTGTAGATCATGTATAGTATGTGAAGACACATTGTCATTTTTATCTCGGAATTGATACAAAGGTTACATTAAAAATGGTATTTGCTAAATATATTTGCACACCACATCTAGTTTACCCAATGTCCTAGGGTGTCATTCAGAAAATATAGTAAAATAATGAACTGCAGGGCATTTTTCATGTACCATAACCAAAGGTGAATATGATTTTTACACATTTTTTAAACAAGAGTTGAGGGTCTGTCTTGCAGGAAATCCTTAGCAATCTAACTTACTCTCATCTTAGCTATAAAACTCAAACAGCTGGGTAGGACTAGTGGTGCAATCTAGTGAGAAGACAGTAATTATAACATAATTTGTTGTTGGTTGTTGTTGAGATGCCGGAATCTGGGGATACACAAAGATGTGCAGCTGGTCAATTTGGTGTGACCCATTCTGTTGTTTCCAGATTGTGTGCATGTTATCAGACCACAAGTTTCTACACTAGACATCCTGAACAAGGCCATGGGAGATAAACCACATCATGTAATGGCTGATTATCTACACAATATGGCACTTCAGGACAGCAACTTCATTCACCAAAACAACCAATCTGTGAGAAACAGAATGCAGGAGTCTTGTTAGAGGTGAAGACGACCAGCTCCAGCTCCTCAGTTGACCCAAAGCAGATCTTACTGTGCCTCCAACAGGTGAGTTTGCAGCTTTACAGGCAAACAAGTTCAGTTGGTCCATGGCCATTAGATTTATACAATGTCACTATTGAGTATTCATGTATTTTGTTACATGTGCTGTTTGCTTTTGGAGCGGCACTATTTGCTGGCTCCTGTGCCTCGCTCATTGGGTGGAGTCATTCTCAAATGGACTCAGTCACACCTTTGAATGACAATACTGGGCAATTGAAAAGTAGCTCTAGAATACCCAACAAGATCGCAATCAGACCCCACGTGCCCGAGTCCATATTTTGGTTTATTACACATTGCTACTGTCTCTTGTCATTGTCCATTATAGCTATTAAAAATGAAGAGAGCACTCCTCATGGGCACCAAGGTTAAAACATGATCAATGGAGTATCATATATCCAACTACACAAGAACCAAGTCATTTCAATTGTGAATTTAGTTACACAATGAGAGCTTGTATGGAAATGATTTACAGAAATCTGCTTGTCTTTTAAGGCTATAACACTATGGGTCAATTAAAGATGTACCTGGTACACAAAAGCTTGTTAAAGAGTATAGATTTTTGTAATATGATTTATTCTCTTTGCCTTGCCTTGGAGCACTTTCCATGTCGCTAATGCTGTGGCTTGATGCTGATTCGCTCTGACAGGCTGTGAGGCAGGACATTAAACATTGCCTCTGTCCCTAAAAAACACACACACAACACTCCATTCCCTTTCAGCCCTTTTCTGTGTACCGATTACAGGACAGAACGCATACATTAACCACTGAAGTGCTGATGTACAAGATAAGCAGTAAGTTAACAGCAACAGCTTAAAAATCAATTCTATACTGCACAGAGAGCCAGTGTAAAGAGGCCAAAACAGGGGTAATATGTTCACTTTTTCTGGTTTTATTCAGATTTCTAGCGGCGGTATTCTGAACAAGCTGCAAGCGGGAAACCACACATTTTGGGACACGAATAAAAAGTGCATTACAATAATCAATTCTAGATGAAGCAAAGGCATGCATTAGTCTCTCGGCATCAGATGCATAAATAATTGCTCTAAATTTGGCTATATTTCTCAAATGGTAAAAAGATACTTTAGAAACTTCCCTAATACATGTCTCAAACAAGATATCAGGATCAGAGATGACCCCAAACTCCTAATTTCTAGTTTAAGTTTTGATGAGAGATTGCAAGGGTCAAGCTCATGTAATCCCATATTCCTTTTAGTTGGTTCTGTGAGCCCACTAGCATAACCTCTGTTTTATCTGAATTAAACATTAGAAAATTCCAATGATTGATGTCTGTAAGGCAAGTAGCTAATAACACCCAGGCAGAAGAAATTCATGGCTTTAGGGACAAATATAGCTGGATATCATCAGCACAGCAATGGAAGTTCACTCTGTGTCTGCGGATAGTGTCACCTAACGGTAGCATATATAATGAAAACAACAAGGGACCTGGAACACCACAGACAACTTCTGATAATGACGATTTACCTCCTCAATAGAGACAAACTGAAACCTATCAGAAAGATAATATTTAAACCAGGATAGGACAGTCCTACTGCGCTTTCAAGACAATTCGGTAGGATGGGGTGGTCTACAGTATCCAAGGCAGCATTTAGACCTAGAAGAATTAACACTGATGGAAAGCAAGTCAGAGCTTATCATCAAATCATTCACAACTTTGACAAGGGCCGTCTCAGTGCTATGTGCAGCACAAAAACCAGACTGAAACTTCTCGAATATACCATTAAGAGTTAGACATGTTTGTAATTGAATTGCAACAACTCTTATCTAAGAATGGCAGATTGGAGATTGGCCTGTAGTTATTGTGGACTTTAGGGTCCTTATAGTGTTTCTTAAGCATAGGCTTTACCACAGCTACCTTAAGAGCTGAGGGAACTGTACCAGAGGAAAGTGAACCATTTATCATTTTTTTAATGTGGGTATTAACAACAACAAGAACATCTTTTAATAGTTTTGTGGGAATAGGAGAGCATGTGGTAGCTCTCATATGGTGAACTAGCTCTGTCAGTTCCTGTAAGGTAATCAAAGAAAAAGCCCCCATAGTAGCCTTAATAGGTATAGTTAGTAAAACTGTGCTGGAGTCCTCCTTAATAGAAGGTGCCTGTGGAATCTCATTTCTGATGTCTAGTATTTTATTTTTAAAGAAATGTAAGAAGTAATTGCAGCTATCAAGGGTAGGACTGTTAGGAGAAATATTAATTAATTTATCTAGGGTAGCAAAAAGAAATCTAAGATTATTTGTATTTGTTTCAATTAAATTAGCCTTTCTATATATAGGTGGCTCTTCCATGCAATGTAATGAACATACAGTTTAGATTCCTGCCCCCTCCATTCTAGTTTACCATGCTCATATTTCATCTTACGAGTTGTATCATTAAACCACAGTGAGCTTTTTTTAAAAGACACTCTCTGAGTTTTGATTGGCGCTACAGTATCTAAGATACCAGTCAAGGTATATATACCGAAGAGTAGGCACATAATTTCCCAGACAAACTTTTGAATAGAAAAGCAGTTCTTTCTAGTTTTCTCTTTAAATTCCAAAGGAATTTTTTAAACAGGCCAAAAGAAATCTCCCTGAACTATCACGCTTATCTGAAAATCTGCAGTTTGCATCTTTTTTCCTCTGAGGCAGCAACATTAGTCATGTACAGAATGTGTTCACTGATTCGAAGAAATGTTCTTATTAGGCTAACGTCTTAGACACTGTAATTGAAAAGTAAGCGGTATAAAGCACTGCCATTGTTTCTACTGCTGAAGGTGTGATTGACCCTCTATTACTTAAAAATACACGCATTATTAAGTATCCAAAGACACAGTCTATGATTACATTAATGGTATATTTAGCAACCAAACTATCGATTGGCCAGTTGAAAAAAAAAATAGTGTGAAGCACTGAGGCTCAAAGCCAAGCTTCTTTCCTGATTTGAATCTTTACTTTTACAGCTTCAGGGAGCTGTACTTTCTGTCTTTATTGTATGCTTGTACTACATGAAAGGAGCTATGCAGACATACATTTTGTTGTTGAAAACTTATGTCCACTTACCAATGCTGCACACAGCTGCTAGGCTCTATGCATAAGGATGAATGTGGATGATAGGAAGGTAGGAGGTTGAGGTGACCTGCCACTGGGTTTTGCAGGGGGTTAATTCATCAGCCGTTAGACTTCTTTCCAGGTTGAAATCCAGCCCACTCTGTAAAGAGCCAAACAAATTAATACACATAATGCTCAAGTCGATACCTATCCCAGTAAAAGAAACAGGGGCATTCAAAGATTTTGATACAGAAATGCTCCACCGTACAGTATGCACATTTATCATATACCAGTGGGTTTTCCGAAGTCTGTTTTTTAGTGCATAAATCAAAGATGCAAGTATAAGTAAATATTGTTTGTCAGAATTAATTAAAACATCTTAGGTGTAACCATAATAGCTTCCAAGAGGTGCAGTACTGTATACTATATATGCTTTTTAAATTCACTCCACACATTTTTTTTAAACTTGTAGACACGTTCAACCTGAATGTCACCAATAATTGAGCTACTTATTGTATACCAGCACATTTTAGTACATTAAAAGTGTTGCCAACCACTGAGTGATCCCAAAGGTCTCTTGGGTTTTCCCTTCCAGGTCATGTGACCTTTGCGCCTTCACACTTCAAGCAGACTTTAAAATTCTGTTGCTGCAATGAGGTTTCGCCTGTTGAGAAAAGTTTAAATCAGAATTTAGACAGAACATAAAGGGAGCAATTGAAAATGCTCCCTTTATAATTCAGCCTTTCCCCAGTACAATACAGAGGAGCAGCCCTATTTTTCCCAGTCTGACGCTTATGGAAGCAAAGCTTTATTCTTCCCCAAGTTTGAACTCCTTTCACAGATATGTCCTACCCAGTCTGCTCGCAATAGTTATATCTTCCATGCACCTTGGGAAATCTTGAGTAAAAGTGTTTATTTGCACAGAGGCACTTAATACAATAAACTGTGAATCGTGGAAATCATCCTTACTTGAACAATTTTAGCTCATCGACCAGTCCCTCTGCAACTCAGCCGAGTTTGGAAACGTGTGCAACCAGATGCAGTAGCAGCCTCCTTACACTCAACGCTCAGCACTTCGACTCAAAACACACCGAGGAGAGCTATGTGAAGAAGTGAAATAAAATGAGAATTAGCAAAGATAAGCGTAGATATTCCTGTTGCTTTTTGTAATGTTATCTTGACAACACATAATATATGAGGCAAGGCAACATATAATTGAAGCCATTAGGGCAATACTTTCATGGCCTGATTTTGATGAAAGGACAAACCCCTAACACTAGGAACTGATTTAACTGTACTATAGGTTTGCCTCTGGCATCTGTGTCCAGGTGCAGGAATTAACAAATCCGGATGCCCTAATGTCTGATTTTAAGTGAAACGCATAAGAAACATCAACCTTTCTTTAATAGTTTATTTGACATACCGTATAATGGAACATTTTGGAATGGAATTTATTTTGGCTTTATTGACAGTTTAGATTGGATCGACAATAATACTTCCATCAATCAGAGTGTGGCATACAGTGTGTGATCCCACCCCATGACAGACTGGTGGTGTGCAGCACAGGTTAAGAAGCGTGTGCTGGACAAAGGAAAGAATGTGCGGGTGTCAAAGTGAATATGAGAATGGCAGTGAGTGATGAAACCAATTTGCTTAAGTTTTAATTTTAGCTTTATAGTTAAAGTTTTCACACATGCAATACTGTCCTACAGTTACTACATGATACCGTGATCCTTCCACTGTGTTATAGTAATTAACCATAGCTAAGTTTTATAACTGAAAGTAAAGAAATGTCTATCATTAAAGTGTACTGTTTTAGCAGACACATTTAATTAAGTAAACACGTACTTGAATGTTTTTGTTAAATTAAAAGTAGAACTCACATTTTTCTTTGTGAATGTGCAAAGTGATAAATGCCAATTCAAAAACTGTCAAAATCTGCCAAGGTAGCAAATCTTCAAATTTAACAGCAGCCAAAATATCCAGCATGTGTATGTGTATAAACATTGCATATTTAGCAGTAGCCATTAGTAACACTGAAAAACCCAAACCAAATTTGAGTACATTTTGACTCATTTTTGTCACTTTTTACTGACACACAACCAATAGTTTTTAACATCTATTAATAACGTATGTTAATATTTATTGGGGTAGTGGAACCAGCTTCAGGTCATCCTCAGGGCTGTTCAGTCTTTTACTACTTTCCACCGTCGTCTTAAAATCCACTTATTCAATCTGTATTTGTAAATTCTTATTTATATATTTTATTTTATTTATATTTATTTTTGTGTGTGTGTGTATATATATATATATATATATATATATATATATATATATATATATATATATATATATATAGCCTGTAACTTATATTGTATTTTTATATTTTGTTTAATTTCTGAAAGTCACTTTGGATAAAAGTGACTGCTTAATAATAATAATAATAATAATAATAATAATAATAATAATAATAATAATTAGAGTTATTGTATTGATATTTAATTAATTTAACATACAATTTAGTAATGGTCAACTGTTTACAATGTACAATTATTGATTTTTAAAGCAGCTGCTACCGGCTTGTGACGGGGTGCCCACCCTTTGTATATATTAATGTATTTATGTATGCATTTTCATTTGTGTTGTTGTTGTTGTTATATTGTGTTTGTGTGCGGACAGACAAAAGCCTTCCGATAGTATTATTTATTATTTGAGACCGGCGAGAGCGAATGTTACCAGTAAGCGAACAAAAGTACTTGTTTTATAAAAAGGACTATTGTTTGTGTTATTTTACTTCGCCCAATGTGTCCTTTTCTTTTTGTGTGTTTTTTTTAAATCTTTATTTTTGTTTAATTAATGAAACACTGAGCGCCTGTTTCACCCCATACGTTTTGTGTGTTTTGGTTTCATTTCCCTGGTCTGATGTCACCACTGCAGCTCTTACTGGCACATATGGTGTCCTGCGTGGGCTAAACAGCGCCTCCAGAGAGTCAGACCAGCTAAGGACTGGTTTTTTTTTTTTTTTTTTTAAGTTTTTTTTTTGAAAAAAAAAAAAAAGAGGGAAAGTACAGCTGAAAAAGGCAGCAGCAGAAACCTCCATAGCAGCACGAGAGTCCAGCGCCCAGCAGGGGCTGCTGGGATGAATACTTCCACCTGGTGGAGGCCTCCAATTGGTGCCAGGTCTGTGAGGAAAGGGGCCATTCCATCCTCAGCTGCCCCCTCTTGCCCGAAGAGGAGGAGGGACGACTGGAGGGGAGCTGGGAGGCCTACCTCAGTGCTATCCAGGCTGAGAACCTGTGCTCTGCCTACGGGGAACAGGGTTTCTTTGTGGTCAGCTAACCTGCCGTCCAGGAGAAGGAAGAGGAGGAGGAGGAGAGGGAGCACCACTTCCGGGCAGAAGGAGCCACGACCACCTGCACGTTCCTATGGCTGTAGGAGGATTGCCTGTTGCTCCATCTTTGCTGCCATAGGAGGGCTGTCTGTTGCTCCCGCCTCTATCACCACGGGGAGAAGTGGAGCACACGCTGCCGCCCTATTGGCCAGGGGCTCCTTCCTGCTGCCACCTCCCGAGGGTCCGCACCTGCCGTCGCCTTTTGAAGGTCTGCTACTGCCTTCGCCTACAGAGGGACCACTCCTGCCCTATCCCGCACAACCTGGGGTTACCTGTTTCACACCACCTGGGGCTGCCGAGCCTGCACTGCCTAGGGCTGGCGAGCCTGTCCCGCAACGCCTGGGGTTGCCTGTCCCGCACCTCTCGGAGTTGCCACATCTGCAACGTCTAGGGCTGCCATACCTGCAACGCCTAAGGCTGCCAAGCCAGCACTGCCTAGGGCTGTTTGCCACCGCCCGGGATGCCTGCAAGTCACCTCAATGGGATGCCTCCAAAACACCGCCCAGGGTTGCCTCCACGACACCGTTCGGGGATGCCTGCCTGCCAGAGCCCCAGAAAAGGGAGCCGTCGGCTACACAGCACAAGGGAGAAGTGGAGCTCCTGCTGCCGTCTTCTGGCAAGGGGCTACCCTCCCGAGTTCACCGCCCGAGGGTCCGGAGCTACCACAGGTTGGGGATCTGACATCTGACATTATTATTTATTATTATTTATTATTTGAGACTGGTGTGGATGGGGTTAAATCGCCATCCCGATAAAGGTCGTGGGAATGTTTAATAAGGTAATTGTTTAATAGGTAATTAAGACTCTAGCTACAGTATAAAAGACCCACTCTGCACTCAGAGCAGTGGAGAATTAAGAGGAGTTAAGAGTGAAAGCGAATGCTACCATTAACTGAAAAAAGCTACTTGTTTTATAAGAAGGATTATTGTTTGCGTTATTTTATTTCGGACAGTGTGCCTTTTTGTTTTCGTGTGCTTTGTTTAAATCTTTATTGTTGTTTAATTAATAAAACACTGAGTGCCGCAGAGCCTGTTTCACCCCGTACATGTTGTGTTTTGGTTTCATTTACCTGGTCTGAAGTCACCGCTGCAGCCCTCACTGCCACATAAACTTTAGTACTGATCAAAATCCATTAAGGTTTCTAAAAAATAAAAACGTTTTTCTTAAATAATATACAGTGAAGTCCATATTTCATACCAGTATTTAGTAATTTATTATAGATCATTTAATATTTTTAAATGCACCTTTTCTTTGTATGACGCTGATATGTGGAAGTGCAGTAAAATAATAAGTGCATATTCAAATTTAAAACAAATTCTTGTAATAATTGTAATAATAGTATGAGGCTTAAGTTGCTCCTGATTTGCTTGTAGCTTTTGACTTTTTCTTCATTGGTCAAAGCAAATGCAGTTACTCCAGTGCCCAACCCAAACTTGCTTAAAAATTACAACATGAAGGGCAAATGTAAATCAATTTGCCTTATTTTTGCTTTTTACAGCATTTCCTCAAAATCAGACCCTTGAAGTTTTACTATCTGCATCCATCCATCAGAGGCAAAATAATGCAAAGATTTACCATTCAACCCCAATCTCTAAGAAAGAGCAATTCCTGTTCAGGTTGTATCAGAACATCTCAATACTGGACATCAAGTTACTTACATGAAAACTGTCATGCCTTTATTTCCCAAAGTGATATTAAGTGGAGTTGATATCAGTTGTATGACTGGTAACTGTAGGGAGTGTGATGATAACCAAACTCTCTCTGTTTACTCCTATTGTATTCTGGTCAGGAAATGTCAAAGTGGTGATAATAAGCAGAGTCAACATAGACAATCAATACCATTTCTAAGGTTTAAAAAATAACCAGTGCCAGGTCACAAATCTGATATAAATTGTTAGACTAATGGAGTGAATCTCATCACACCTACAACACGGGAACTGAATAGCTACTTCTAAATAGATGATGCTGTATTTCTAAATAGATGATATTGTATTACAAACAATTGATTGCAACGCTAGTGCAAATAGGACGTAAGGTAATGGACTTTAAAGTTTGTCATTGCTTCTTAAGAAACAAATACAACATTACCCTAAATGAATGTACTACTATGACTACTACTACTACTACTACTACCAATAATAATAATAATAATAATAATAATAATAATAATAATAATAATAATAATAATAATAATAATAATCTTTATTTTTATAAGCACCTTTCATAGTGGACCACCATCACAAAGCACTTTTCAAGACTAGGGTGTGTGAACTAATAAGCTGCAGAGTAACTTACAACAACGTCTCACCCCAAAGACAGCACAAGGAGGTTAAGTGACTTGCTCAGGGTCACAAAATGAGTCAATGGGTGAGCTGGAAATTTGACCACACAGCCTCCTATAATCCATATAAAATGCCAACATTAATACAAATGAGTCCTATATTATGCCTATCATAGCATCAGAGCACATTTAGAACAGCTGTGCTGTATAATAGCCCAATAGAAAAACAGAATTCAATTTACAATATTCAAGTATTAAAGTATTTTAAAATGTGTCAAATCATGTCAAATTCTACTCCAATACAACCAACTAACTGCATCAGAGACTCAAAACAAAAACAAAAGAATTGGATCTACTTTACTGTATATGAAGAGCACTGCTTTAAAAGAATGATAATGATGCCCTCTGTTGGGGAATCAGGGTAATGGCTAGCCTTGAAAGACAAACAGTATTTACTATCATCTTTAACATCACAACCAGCATACCTTGCAGAAATAACTTTGGGGAGCTTGTGGCAAATAATATTGAAATATGGAAAGTGGACTGCTCTGTTCTAAAAGGGAGCTTCTCCCTGACACACACTAATATATACTGGGGTGGGGTTAGAATCGCCTAAACGAATCCCTGTGCTTCATGGTAGGTTTCACACACGGTGGTTGTAAACTTGTTTCTCTCACCCTGGCTAGACATGTCATCATGAGCCTTCAGCCAATCCCTCTCAGGCTGGCAAAAGAACAAAGAACTGGCTTTTCAGCCCCTTTTAAAGCATGTGGCAAAGATAAAGAATGAATTGGGCAACTAAGTTTGTCTTAAATCATGTATCGTTATCATTTGCAGTTTCTTAAATCGCCTAAAACTAAAGGATATAGGTTTGTTTTAGTATTTTACCATCACATATTATAAGCAGTGATTACACCGTGTAACAATTTTTTTTTTTTTGTTCCTGGGTAGTAAGTGTTATTTCCTAATTGCTTATGCCTCAAAAGTATAGAAAATGGCTATTATTCCCCACAAACTTTGCTTTTGTGACCAGGACAGTGATATTTTGAAATATCACTATTTCCAATGGGAAAACAAGTGCTGTTGTGTCTTTTCGTTCACATAAAGTCAGAAAAAAACAACATATGAATTCAAATTAACATGTATTTATACTAAAGCAATACAAAAATGACTACAAAAGATTTAAAAGTGAGTAGTTTTTCAAAATTTACGATTATGCTGTAAATTTACAGTATAATCGTAAATCTCAAAAAACTACTCACTTCTAAATCTTTTGTAGTCATTTTTGTATTGCTTTAGTATAAATACATGTTAATTTGGATTCATATGTTGTTTTTTTTCTGACTTTATATGAACGAAAAGACACAAAAGCGCCCGTTTTCTCATTGGAAATAGTGATATTTTGAAATGTACCTGTCCTGGTCACAAAAGCAAAGTTTGTGGGGAATAATAGCCATTTTCTATACTTTTGAGGCATAAGCAATTAGGAAATAACACTTACTACCCAGGAACAAAAACTGTGTTACATAGTGTTATTGGTCACTGTGCACACAACACTTCATTTGTATACCTTGTATAGTATAAGTGCTTCCGGTCTCCTTACTCTCAAATCGAAGGTCTCAGAGGAGACATTCTATTACAACTGTGCATTAATTCACAAGCCTGGACAAATGAATCTGACGATATAAATGTTTAATGATTTCTAAAAGCTAATGTGTTCACTCTCTTTCCACTCTTTCATAAATTACAACTTGACCCTCACTCAAGGACTCACTTGCTAAAATAAATCTGGTACATTAAATAAGGTACTGTAATCAGATACAGTCTGGGGCAAAGGGGTCACCAGCACACTGGGGATATTCGGCTCAAATCTGTTCCATTCCATTTTCAACAAGTTTATGTCAAACTGATAACCAGCTATGTATCATTCTGCTTAGTTTAACATACAGGACCCTTAGCAGGTACCAAAAAACTATTCTAGACAGCTAATGCCTTTGTTAACAAACATGATTCATACTACACTTTAACCTGCCAGATTCCATGCACAACCGCATTTCTTTTGGACTCATGGTAATCCGAAATAAGATGTTTGCACAGATGTACGGTTTGCCTGAAAATAAACTGCATTATGCAAAACTTGTTGAGAGATCTAGTGCCGAATAACATTTTCTTACTGAACATGATTGAGTTCATGTTGTTTTTTTTTTTTTTAGGATCTACTGTATCTTGCATTCATTCAAATACAACGTCAGAATAACCGGGCGACTCTCACTCTTCCAAATGAGACCTTATAAAGGGTTACCAAGGTAATTTAGCATGGTCATTTTTGCAGTTTCACCACGTTTGTTAACATGCTTTACCATACCGTACCTCTCTGGCTTCTACAATATTTACCTATGCTTTGCCATTACACTTTGCTATGCTTTTACTGCGGTAAACTTTTATGAGGGAACCATGTTGCCAAGCAGATGCAGAGGTTGATTTAACGATTCTTCAAATTTAGCACTTTACTTTCTTTTAAGAACATAAGACAAGTTTGGCCCATCTCATCCCTTTTTAGCACACCCTTTGATTTATCCTCATTTAACAAGGCAGAATTAAAAAAAAAAAAAAAGTTTAATGTTACTAGTCTTTTAAATGTTGTCACCTCACCTGGTAGGCTAATAGATGACCTTATATCTGTGTAAAAAAAGTATTTTCTAGCTTCTGTTATAAAATTGTATTCAGCTTCCATGTATGCCCTCTACTCTATGCTAAATTTGAATTAATCACTTTGGTTAACTTTATCTATATTATTTAGGATGTTATAAAATTGAAGTCCCTGCTTTCCCTGCTGAAGATATTTAATTATTTTAATCTGTCCTCATAGCTCATGCAATTAATAAAGTTCTGGGGTCAGACTAGTTTTCCAATGTTTTTGTTCTACAAGCAGAATACTGTGCTATGTTTTTTTCACTCACACATAGAATAACTTGTCCTCCATAAACATTCATGGTGTATCCTCCAAATCCCACTGTCAAAGTCCAGATGAAAAACAGAGGGAGACAGCACAGTAAAATTCATTTTTGTTCCATATGATTCCAATTTTAAACGCACTACCTAATGAACTCATTCATTCGTATTTAAAGCACTGAGCGCTTCTCTGGTGGGCGAGGGAAAGGAAGAAGCATCTAGAGGTTATATTATTCATCCAGAATGTCAAACCAGAGATCTCAAGCTGTGAACTTACTTGGTATTGTGTTGGGGGTAGAGTTTTAAATGTCATAGCCTGAGCCAGGATGACTTGGATTCTCACTCTATACTCAAAGCACATTAGCAACCACTTCATTAAGCAGCATTTTATATCATGAAACAACCTGTGAAGACTAACACGAATTAGTAATGCAGTAAATTATTCTCCATATCCGAGTACAGATCCAGTTTTTGTAAGAAATTAGTGACACAGGTGCTGGTATTTGTATAGCTAATTCACATCTTTGAAAGCTCCACAAGCAGTCCTGTATTCAGCTCCTGTGAGCAGAATGAAAATGGCATTCAGGTTTTCAAAACAGCGTGTTTACCTTGTTGTGATGTGGACAAGCAAGCAATTTGTTTTTATTTAAATATTGTGTCTCTAGTGTGCAGGTGTTTTACGACATATATATCTACCTTCCAATTTCCTCTATCTTGGATTCTTCAGTCTATAAGAAATATTCCAACAATGTTAGTAAAGCAAGCCCAGGTAAAACTGAGAATAAAGGATATAGATGGCTCTTTGTTTTTGGTTTTTATTTTATATAAAATGTATTGGGAATTTATCAGAGTTAAAATCAGTGAAAACAAAAGAGTGAAAATCAGTTAAAACAATATATTTCCCAGTTTTGCAGGTATGTAGTGGGGGTATATATTCAGAGACGATTGGAAAATCAACTCATCTGCTTCTATTGTTCAGTTCAG